>NC_056731.1:27848196-28003196 GCF_019279795.1 Protopterus annectens
TTAAGCCTAACCAATTCCCCTTTTTGTGCTCAAATTAACATCTCCCATTTGATTAGAGATTTGCATCCTAGTCATCCTCTTTCTTCTTTGTATTCAACATATAAGATTGCAACAAGGTAAGTTTATCCTATAGTCAGGTGGATCCCCTTCAGTTGATCAACCTTCTGAAATGCCGAACTTCATACGGCCGGGACCATATGACTGACATTTCAGAAAGTCAAAACTAAAATAAAAAATAAATAAATAAAAACAATGTTTTTTTGTTTGTTTTTTTGCAGGGGGCAAACCCCCCTGCACTACCCACACCCCCTGATAATTAAATATACCAACTCTGAGATCGCCCTACGTTGAAGAAAATGACAAATTTCCCATTCCGCAATGTAAGGCGATCCTAATTCACACAATTTGACCTTCCCAAAATCCCAGTCATATGATCTTGGCCATATGACATTCGGCATTTCGGAAGGTTGATCAACTGAAGGGAATCCAGTCTTGTATACAAGTACCCGCCATTTGTATTACACCAGTATTACATCTGGATCAGTAATATGTTCCTTTAATTTGTGTGCTTAACGTTCGTTTGTTTCTTTTCAAGGATAGACTACTTAAACATGATATTTATTTCACAGAGTTGGTGTGTCATTTCATATACCTTGTACAATTTTTTTTTCTTTTTTTTTATAGAAACCTTCTACATCTATATAGATTCTACCCATTTGTGCAGCTGTTATAAACTAAACAGTAAAGTCTGAGGGCACATAAAATCATCATAATGCAAGGAAGGCTCTGATAATGAGAAAAAAATTAATATAGAGGCTAGTTTGTAAGAACTTCAGTATACCAATCGCTAGTTTGTAAGAACTTCAGTATACCAATCATGTAATATATGGAGAGTGCAGCAGTTATGCTCTAAACCTATCAGGACTGTTGTACTTTAGTCTCACACTAGAGTATTAACAGCTGCCATAACAGAGTAGCACAGGAAAGCTGAAACATTTTTTAAATGTAATACATTTCATACTACTCCACTTCTGTTTTGTGTCTGGTTATGCAAAGTGTAGTGCAACTTTTAAAGCTTTTAGGGGAGTAAAGATACACCTTGCTTCTGGCCAATGTCTGTGAGACAGCAGTAAGTGTGTTAGAGTTTCAGTACTGTAAAATACTTCATTCTTCTATGGTTTCTTCTGTTTTTTTTTTCTGTTCTTTCTTATCTCGTAGTACATTGGAGCACCTAAAGAATCATGCAAAAGACAGAAGTGTATGACATCAATGTCTATATTACAACTTTCAAAGCAGTAAAATGCTTGGCATGCCTACATTTTTTTTCTGCAATTACAATTATTAAATAATAGTACATTTATTAATATTATTTATTATAATAAATGTAATTATTAATTATTAAAAATAAATACAATGTTCTGCAATTTTCTTTCTCTCTTTCTCTTTGTAACTGGTAGTACATGGAGTAGGTAAATCTGTACATACAAGGAATCATCAGTAACATAGCACTGGTGGAGGTGAAGGAGACAGCTGCCCTGGGTACAAAGTATTATGGGCTAGATTGTGTAGTTCCTTGATTCTTCTTTCCGTACTAGCATTCCTGAATGCCAGTACAGAAAGGGAGTTCAGTGCATTCAAGCTTTGTGTGGGGTACACTGTAGCAACAAAAACAAAGTCCTCTGCAAGTATGACCGGTGCAAGGCAAAAGGCCAACATAACATGAAAAAAATAGCCATAACCAAACATCAGTGTATACAAATAGCACAAAATAAGCCATAAGGTTTTAGCACATAAGATTTATTATATAAATAAATCACAGTATTATTTTAGTATATAATTAGTAATATTTTCTCCCACTGATGAAAGCCTTTGGGCTGAAACCGGTCTGGGATTTATTCATATAATAAATCTTATGTGCTAAAACCTTACGGCTTATTTTGTGCTATTTTTATACACTGATGCTTGGTGCTGGCTATTTTTTTCATGGTACACTGTAGCAAGCCAGTTGCTACAAATATAGGAACTGGCTTGCTACAATTTAAAAAAACATTTATTTTTTTGCTTTGCTCTTACACCTAAGAGTTGTGGCAGGGAGGGATGTGAATCTGGCTTTTTTTATCGCTGTTCCAATGAAAAGCTGGAGAAAGGAGAAGATGAGTATGTTCTGGCTGGCTTGAAAAGACAGTCTATTGGAGTGGACTGTTTTTTTAGTTGTTCTTCCACTGAAGTGCTAGGGCAGGGAGAGAGGTGTATCTGGCTTGGAGTATCTTCTGGCTGGCTTAGAGAGCAGATCTTTTTTCTCTTCTTCTAATGAAGAGTTTAACAGAGAGGGGAATGTATTTGGTTTTAGAGTGCTGAAGTGCTGTTCTTTACAACATTAGAATGGTTCAGACCTTTTTTTTTTGGTGGGGAGACACCTCTGGGAATCATGATTATGTTTCTGTGATCGTAATCAAATACTTGTTGGAGAGATTAATCTTTGCATCGATTTCAAGAACATAGAAATATGTGGTTATAAGCAGAGAAACACATTCATCATTCCACATATAATAGTGAGTTTCTTACCTATAAATTTCACTGTTAAGACATTAAGCAAACCTCATGCTGCCATGCAGATGATTGTCATAAGTGTACTGCAGATCATGTAACAGCTGTAAAGTTGTTGCACACCTCTCACAACCCAGAAGCGTTGCCGGCTCAACCAGCCCCTTGTGCTGGCTCCACGAACCAGTGCCCTACCCCCCTCAGCTCTTCAAGTGAGGAACAAGCAAATAAAAAAAAACACTTCATTGTAATTAGATCGCTAGATTATTATTACAGTTACATTCAACAGCCCCCCCCCCCCCATGGCTCTTCCATTATAAGCCAGTGGCTACAATCAGATCCACACACACCAACTCATCCATTGAAGAGCAAAAATAAAAAATAAAAAATGGCTGATGCTTATTACTTCTGCAGCCACATCTACCAGGCCAGATGCATGAATCTCCCCTCTCCCCTTCTGCCCCAGCTGTTGAAGTCCTGTTTATGTGCCTGGCACCCAACCCTCTTTCTGAACATTTTACTTAAAAAAAAAAATGTCTTCTCTTAAACTGTAGCAAACTGCTTGCTACAGATATAGCAATCAGTTGCTACAGTTTATATACTGCCTGCATGGAGGAGCACTATTGTGCTCATGGTTTAGTTAAAAAAAAAAAAATGTTCTTTGAAACTGTAGCAAACAGTTGCTACTAGGGTTGCCACCTATCCATTTTTTTCCGGACTATCCAGAAATCAAATTGATTCTCAGGTAATCCAGAAAACACTGTACAAACTCTGTTATTCCCTTTCAAAAAAGTAACAGACTATTAGGGTTACCACCTGTCCCACTTTGCGAGGGGCAAGTCCCTCTTTGGGCAGTCATGTCCTGCAAAAAAATTGTAAAAATGGTCAATTGTCCTGAGATTTTTAGGGCAAAATTATTTCCTATATTTATGTAATAGTTTCATAAAACAGAAACACCTAAATGTTATCAGAAACAGGATAAGCAACTAAAATGCTACAAGAATAAGCTTTTATTTAGGCAAACAAGTGAAGTTCTGTCTTTTGTACTGGTCGTGGGTATGTTTTGGCCTGCAAAATCTGATGTTTGTACCACAATTGTCCCACTTTGGGCATTTGAAAAGGTGGCAATCCTACATACTATCGGAGTTTGTTAAATCAGCTGGTTTACTATGCTTTTTTTTACAGAAAAGCATAGTAAATCAGCTGAAAGAAGGCATCAGGGACGGAAAAAGAGGGTGTTCCCATCCCTCAATGTCACAGTAATGTCACAAAATGGAAGGAAGGTGGGTGGAAGAGGGGCAGGAATGGGCAGGGTTACATTTGATGCAAGAGGTGTGGCCTTACTCTGGTTTTAGCCACAGTGAAAGGTGGCAACTCTAGTTGCTACAGTTTATACCCTGTTTGCACAGAGCACTACTATGCTCATGGCTTGGTTAAAAACAATAAAAATGTTCTTCACTTAAATTGTAGCAAACTGTTTGCTAAAATGTGACAATTGCTACCGTTTATACCCTAACTGCACTGAGTGTTACAGCACTCAAGTTTTAGTTTAAAAAATTTTTTTTTTCTTTTAAATTTTGTTAAACTGCTTGGTACAATGTAGCAAGCAGGTGCTAGAGTTGTGACCACATACAGAGTACTACAGCATGCAAGTTTGACCACAAATGCAATACTGGCTTTTAAAAAACAGTATTGCATAAGAGAGAAATCTGGAACAGCTTTGCACTTGGGACAGTTGCCTCTTTCGCCCCAGCCAAGCTATGTTACTGTCAATACAACATGATCTTTTTCTTTTTCCATAAAAAGGTTAGCAGTTAAAGAACAGTTTTTAATAAACTAATAATATGTATTATATTTAGAGTGGTTCTTGTTCCTGCTGCACTGCAAAATTCCACACGGGTATTTGTAGCTATAACACAACTTCTGCTGACATACAAATAACATCTAAACCTCCACATGTTATGTAACATTAGGATTAGGTCTCAAATAAGCTGACATGCAGTCTTGAAAAAGATGTAATAAAATTCATGTCTCAAGCTTCAGTCCTGTGGGGAATTTCTTGACATCCATTTCTCAAACGTATAATGTAATTATAACTGAAGAACTCAGTCATAATCCTCCTATTTATTTATTTATTTATTTATTTATTTTACCTTGAATAGTAAAGTAATATGTTTTTGAATCTCCACATAAAATGTAGATTTTGCCTTTCCGGCTGTAATTCTTTATTGTTACAGTAAATCCTTTTCAGGGCATGCAGACCACTGTTGTAGTTTCATATTACCCCCCCCCCCACACACACACACACACCACGTATATGAAACCTATCTGTGCTTAGAAATCTTCCCAAAAGTTATAATTTACTGTTACAGTGACCCACCTCTGAAAAAGTGCAATTATATATGGTACTTGGCAAAATGGTAGAAATTTAAGGAGAGGTCAGTCTAATAGTAAAGCTACATCCCCTTCTCTATATTGCAGTCTTGGTGAGTACCTTCATGAGATGGACCCTGCTTTTTACAAAATCTCACCAAGATGACACTGATATATAGACTGTATTTTATATAGCATATATCACAGACAGCAGTAGGTTAAAAAAAAAACAGCTGGATGCACAAGTCCCAGGATAAAAAAGTGCCCCATCCTGGTAAGTGCACGGGTGCCAGACCTGGTAAAAATGACAGTGTTTTACCCTCAAGGCACGGAAACATTCCTACAGTGGCCCCCCCTGTTGCAGAAGGAAGTAGTAGTCCACAAAAAGTGACAGGCCAAAGGGGTCTAAATGGAGAGATGATAAAATCAGCAAGCAAAAAGCAAAGGAGAGTAGTATTGCTGGAACTGAACTCATCCTCAAGTATTGGTGAGTACCTACGTGAGGTAGATGCTGTATTTACAAAATCTCACCGAGACGACTGACATATAGACTGTATTTTATGTAGTATATATCATGGACAGAAGTAGGTTAAAACTAATAAAAGACAGCTGGGTGCACAAGTCCCAGGAAAAAAAAGTTCCCAGTTCTGGTGGGTGCACTGGTACTAGGACTGGAAAAATGACAGTGTAGAATCCTCAAGACACAGAAACATTCCTACAATGGGGTTAGGCCAGGCTCAGGGGAAGGATGGCCCCCCTGTTGTAGAAGGAAGTAGTAGTTCACAAAAACTGACAGGCCACATAAAAGCCATAAAGACGATAGAGTGGACTGTTGAGGATAATAAAGAAATGATGTACTGTTACTATTAAGCAAGAAGCCCAGAATTTCAAGATAAAAGGTATTTAAAAAGATTGAGAGAGAAATTAGAGGAAAGAAAAATATTTACACAAGAAAAACTGTAAAAAGCTTTAAATGCAAATTTGTGTTCATTAATACAACAGATTCATGAAAAACGTTAAACTGACCAAGAAAACTTGGGCCATTTGGAAAAAGAAGTGACTGAGGAAGTTTGAAAATATAAAGAAAATAACCTAAATATTTTTGAAATGTATAAAAAAGAAACATTAACATGGGAAAGAAAGAGAGCTCTCATATGGCATAGTATTTATGCAAAGAAGAAAGCTAAACTAATCAATAGAAAAAAGCATCGCCAAAGATATTTGAAGATAAATACAGGCAGTGTCACGCAGATATGGAAAATTTTCACATTACAAAAAATAAGATGACAAAGGGGGAATGTAGAACAAAAGATTAGTAAAGCAGAAGTCAAACAGATAGAAGCTGAAGTCGTGGAATATCTGCAATGTGAAAGATTTTGAATAGTAAGTCTAACACAGAATCTGATGTTGTCAGTTTTCATTCATTCCTCAAAATGTGGGTTCAGATCCAAAACTCATATCTGACTTGGTGCCTTTTACAGCTTGTGGATACTGCAAAATCTCAAACTCCTCCTTTACCCATAATCCTGTAGTCCTCCTCCATACAGCAGATCTCATTTGCTGCCTTTGTATCCAGATGTGGTCGCTGTTAGCTCTGAAGCATTAGTGTTGTAATAAAGATAAGTGAAATAATTTTTCTTTTTTTTTTTTTTTTTGACTGTCTTTAAATTTCTGCCTGTATTAACTAATTTCCTTTTACCTCCCTTATCCTATGCCTTTTCAGCATAACTTACCATTGTTGGTAACTTTTTCTTTCTGACTTCCAAAAACAAAAGTTTCTGTCCTTTCTTTCTATACTACTGCTGTTTATAATGGCTAAAAGACCTTCGGGTTTCAAGAAATGCAGAGAGTGCTGGCATAAGATCCCTCTATCTGATGCCCACAACTCTTGTGTGTATTGTTTGGGCCATGAGCACATAAAGGTGTGACATCTGCAAAGCTTTTAACCCCAGGGCTTGATTCAATTAGAAGAACAAATTGATTTTTCAAGTACTTTTTCTGACTTCTTTTTCTGAGTCACTGACTGGAACTCAACCGTCTAAGGTAGACAAGTAACAGTCCAGAAAACATCAACCGGAACCTTCTGGATCTTCTGTTCTTTCTTCTGATCTGACCACAGAACCAGCCCGAAAAATCTCGAAACAGTTCCGAAGACTAAATTGTCAGATCCGATAGCTTCAGATACGTCTACCTCATTGGATCAGGTTCTTTTGGAGCCAAAACAGCTCCCCCGGACCCAGTATGCATCTCCTCTTGACCTTTCTCCCTCAGCTGCCATCCCCATTTTTAAAGAGATACCATCACTCTAGACCCCCTTCAGTGGCCTCTTCCCATTCTTCCAAGGGTCTGACAGAAGTAAATGTGTGTAGAATGATGATGAAGTTTCTTTTGGCACAGATTCAGATGGGAGCTCTTCTGGCTCTTACCCTTTCAGGTCCGGAAACCTTCACTAGTATTACTCCACCCATCTTGGCTCCTTCTCTGATCCATCCTTTGGTTACAGAGCCCTTGGATCTGAGTTTTCCAAGATCATCTGTGTCGGATCCAAGGATTGTTGTATCGTTGGATCCCAAACCTTCTCTGAGTGGACCGGCTCTGATGACTCTCAGAGCTAAAACATTGTTGTCGGATCCGCAGTGTTAAAGTCTACCCCCAAAGCTGTCAGATCCATCTCTGCCCCCAGAGTATCAGCATTAAACAGCTCTGCTCCTATTTCAGGTGGACTGCCTTTAAGTCAGAGGGAGCCAGCGGTCAGGAAGCATGTCTTCTCAGCTTCATTAGCGTCCTTCTCCCTAGGGCATTCTGCTTTTGATGGAATTCCTTCTGAATTCCATATGTCTTTGTGCCTTGAGCTTCAACACTCTACTCCACAGGGACAGTCAGCCCAAAGTCTCCAGGCTACCTAGCAGGATATAATTATATCTTCTGAAATTCTGTGGAGCAACCCATTGAAGAAGTTCATAGGAAGAGAAAGTGCAAGAGAAGATACCAATTTCAGTGAAGGGTGTCCAAGATCACCACCTGACAACGTCTCCTTTGGAGACATTTTGAAGATCCTTAAAGAATGAGTTGGCTGGTCTAACGATAACCTTACCCAAGAGGAATCAGTATTCCTGGAGGCATTTGGGTATGGCCCATCTACTTCCTGGGTGACTCCACCCGCCACTTGCTCATTGATTTGATCTCTCAGTGGGCATGGAAGGAACTCGATTCTGTTGAGCAGATCACTAAGGGACCAGATAGGATCCCGGCACCACCAAAGGGAAGAGAGTTCTGGAGCAAGGGAGTACCAGAAGATGCCATGGTCATAGCGATGGCCACAAGGAAATAAGTTGCGGTGCAGAGTTCATCTGTTCACCACCCCGCCACAGGGAGTCTGGGGTGTTAGACAGATTTGGGAAGTGTGTTTACATTTCAGTGACTTTTGCACTTAGATCACTGAACTATTTGGTGCATTACACCAGACTTCAGAGGGATTTGACTAAAGAACCATTCAAATCCCTCTCAGTAGCAATAACTGCTGAGGCACACACTTCCATTGACTCACAGTTGGCTATCCTATTGTCCACTGCAAATTCATCCATGAGGTTCATTTCACATGCAGCTAAAGATACCTCAAGGTCAGCGGGTTTAGTCTACAACACTAGGAGAACTGTTCTCATTTCTAGGACATTGATATGCATGTTAGCCTCCATTTCATACTTCCTCAGCCCAAGGCCATAATGACCATGGGTACATCCCAATTTGGGTGGGGGGAGGGGCATTTATTGAGAAAGATGGTCCAAGGTACCTGGTCCTCAGAAGAGGCCAACAATGCATAGTAATGTCCTAGAAATGAGAGCATTTATCCTAGTGTTGCAAGCCTTCCAAGACTTTCTCCCTTTAGGGAATATTGCAATTCAGATGTCAATAGTCTGGTATAGCAACAAACAAGGAGGAACCAGATCTTATCCCTTATGTCAATAAGCTCTGAGAGTGCAGCAATGGACAATCTCATTCAATTAATTTCTGATAGCAATGCACATTCTGGGGTAATTAAACGTGATAGCAGACAAGTCGAGCAGGTCCATCCTATTGCCTGACTAGTGGTCTCTCAACAAGAAAATTGAGGGAAGGTATTCTGCCAATGGGACCAGCCATGCTGCAACCTCTTTGCATCTCCCCTCAACACCACGTGCAGCAGGTTCTTTGCCCTAATCTCCCCACTGGAGGGGGGGTCATGGAGAGATACTGTCCTCCACAATTTGCCCCCCGGCTCTCCTCTGTGCTTACCCTCAACTCCTCTAATCCCCAAGTTTCTTCAGAAAGCATCTCAATTGAAGAGCACAGTCATCCGTATTGCCCTTTATTGGCCTCATCAGATGTGGTTCCCTTCCTTTGGCCTCATCTGTTTCATCCTCCTTGGATTCTGGATCCAATTCCAGACTTTCCGTCTCATCTGACAGACATGATTCACCTCGACATTTTGGACATAAAGTTGACAGCATGGTTTCTCCAATTCCATTGATAGCTAGACAACCCAGGCTGTCTCCCCCCATCTGTCACATTATTTTGTCTTCCCACAATGCTTCCACTAGGAAATTTATAAAAGTAAAAGGACCCTTTTTGTTTTTTTTTGGGCACAACAGAAAGACATCCACCTCTTTTCAGTGCCAGTACCAGTACCTAAAGTTATTGAATTTTTGGCTACTATTTTTAATGAAGAGGCCAGTTCCTCAATGGTTAAAGTACAATTAGCTGCCATTTCTGGTTTTCATTTAGGAGTTGACAATTCTACCTTAGCTTCATCATGACTCTACAAGGTATTTATAAAAGGAACCTTTTTACTGAGACCCCCCCCCCTTTAAAGATCCTACTCCACTGTGAGATTTGAATTTAGTGTTATAAGCCCTGACTCAATCACCATTTGAACTGGCTGCAAGGTGTGAATTAAAGTTTTTAACTTGGAAAACTATATTTTTGGTAGCTATAACATTGGTTAGGAGAATTTCAGAACTTCAAGCCTTATTTTCTAAACCTTCTTATTTAATTTTTCATGAAGATAGGGTGTCCTACGAACAAAATCCATCCATTCTTCCTAAGCTGGTGTCAGGATCCAACATTAATCAATCCATCAGTCTCCTAGTTTTCTTCACAAATTTCTCAAACCAAGCAGAATCCGTTTTACATTTGTTGGACATTCACAGACAGTTATGTTTCTTTCTGCATAGAACTGAAAAATTCAGAAAATCAGATCATTTATTTGTCTCTTTTCAAAATCAAGATTGGGAAAGCCAGTTACCAAAGTAACTTTAGCTAAATGGTTAAATGATTGCATTTCCTTTGTCTATAACAAATTGGGTTTATCCTTGCCAAAAACCTTGAGGGCTCGTTAAGCCAAATCCATGGCAACCTTTTCAGTATTTCTATCCAGATCTTCCATGGAAAATATTTGTGCTGCAGCTACTTGAGCTAATACTTATTCTTTTATTACTCATTACAAAGTTGATCTGGTCTCTAGGAGAAGAGCAGCCTTCAGCTCAACAGTACTCAGGAATATTCTTTCTTAGTGTCCACCTGGGATTTAGGTAGCTGGGGACTCTGTCCCACATGTTGAGGAACGAATCAGAGTTGACAACAACAGATAAGGAAGTTATGTACTTACCTTAACATTCTATCTGTGTTGTCCATTTTCATTCTTCTACAACTCCCTTTCCTCCACCCCCTTACCTTTTTTGCTTATGACTTCTGGAAGAATGATAAGATACCACGGGTACCAAAGTTCCTGTTTTTTGAGTTCCAGATAGTAGTTTCTCAAACAACCATTATTTCTTGCATTGTTATATAGCAATAAAGGGCAGCAAACAAGATCTAAAGTATGAAAGGGGACTAGAGCATTATGGGTAAGGGAGAAGCTCGAGAGTTTGCAGTATCCATGAGCTGTAAAAAGCATCCTAGTTGGATCTGAGGATCGGATCTGAACCCACATGTTGAGGAAGAATGAAAATGGACAAAACAGATAAAACGTTATGGTGAGTACATAACTTTTTATGCCACCGCATGTTGGAACAGTGAGCCCCCAAAGTAAGGAGAAACATGTGGAGCAGGAGACATCTGAAGAAGAAATATGAACATGGGAAAGAAAAAGAGATTTAATCTGGTGCAATATTACTTATTTATATTATTTATTGACATTTGTTAACTGGGAAAGTCCTCTGGGTCTGAAACCCATTTTCAGTGGAGGGCCAGGGAGAAAAGTTCCACAAAAAAACATAATGCAAAGTACAAATTTAACAAAAAATGGCATGGAAGTAGCACATTACAATACATATAAAATGCTTAGAAATATTACATTACAAATTGAAATCTACATTAATACAAAAGTTGCACAGAAATATAGAAGACTGAGATTCAGTTATCATGTAATATACTGTAGAATATGATTTATGAGATGTTCCATGCATTAAGTAAGGAACAGGTTTAAGGGGTTTTTTTGTTTTGTAGGGGCAAGAGGGGTTATTGAGATAATGGCTTTTTAATGCTGATTTAAAGTTTTTTAAGCATTCAATTTGAGTTATGTAGGAAGGTAAGGTATTCCATAGTTTAGCAATGCTGTGGGAGTATAGATTTTGTCCCGCTCTTTTGTTGGGTTTGGTTACATTTAAAGCGATCTTCTGGAAGATCTAAGAGTTCAGGTTGGAATATAGGTTTGTAGGATGGAGCTGAGTGCTGGGCAGCAGGTGTTAAGATTAAAAATTAGTTTGTGGGCTAGAGTTAGTTGGGTATAACTCAGGTAGTGGGAAACTTCAAGCCAATTCAATTATGAAATTCCTTGGCAATGGTGTGTTCAATTTGGCTTTCCTGTGGCAAATTTAGCTATTTTATAATAGTAGGATTGCAATTTAATGCTAAGAGATAAACAAAGGTTAGTAAAAATGACATTCCCATATAGAAGGGATGGGATAAGTAAGGTATTGTCTCGTTTTGTTTTAGTGTGGTTGTCTAGGTAGAGTTTGTGACAGTAAAGTTTGCCTAGTTTGATGTGAGTTATCTTTATTGTATTTAGAATATGTGGCTCAAAAGTGAGTTTATCATCAATTGTTATGCCTCGTAGTTTGGCCATCTTCACAATTTCAATTTCTGTCTTATCTTGTGAAAAGATTTTGAAATCGATATGTGGTGGCTTTGCTGAGAAAAGTAAAAGTTTGTCTTTCATGGAGTTTAACAATAGACCTGAAGTAGTTTACTTCATTTGATCTTCAACCTGTGGGTACCAGATCCGAATCAGATCTGAGCCGGCAAGTTCACTAGCATCTGCTCCGAGCTCCTACCCTTACCTATAATACACTTCCACTACCTTCCAACCCCCAGATCTCGTTTGCCGCGGCTTGCCAGACGCATCGTGATCCTGAGCTCTGAGTCTGTGAGTTGGGTCGTTGTTTGAAGTTAGCAGTTTTTGAAAGTTGGTTGAGTGTTAGCTGATAGTGTATGTTCACTCTTTTCCTCCCCTCGCTGGTGCATCATGTTTTAGGGTTTTTGTGTAGTTTTAGTGTTAGTGTGTGTTGCTTCCCTTCCCCCCTCAGCATTTTGTGTGCCTTTGAGAGTGTGGTGGGTGGGTCTGACTAGGAAATAGTTCTTTTCCCTTTTCCTTCTCTTTTTTGTGTGTGATTTATAGTTTCTGTGAGAGACATGGCTGATCCTAAGCCGGTCTTTGAGGTGGACTGAGTGTGGCCACAAATTGTCACCAGCTGATGGCCACACTCTTTGTGTTATGTGTTTGGGTGTAGCCCATTTAAGTACTGATTGTACCATTTGAGCGGGTTTTAACCCACTTGCTGTCAAGGATAGATGGGCTAAGTTGGCCTTGAAAGGCCTTCTACCTACTACAGAGGCGGTTTCCTCTTCTACTGCTTCGGTTACAGCGGCTGCTGTGGCTGCCTTTCCTTCCTCTCTTGTCCTTCCTTCTCCTCCCTCCCAGGCTGGGACTCACCCTCCCATTTCTAAGCTTGCGGAAGCGGAGCACAGAAAAGTCAGAGAGAAGGAGAGAGAGCTCAGGTCCGAAAAACGCAAGAGGTCCCTGGACCTTTCTACTTCAACTCCCGCTAAGAGTCGGTCTAGGATCTGTGACTCCCAGATTTTCCCCTGAGCTGGAGGAGCCACAACCACCATCTAGGGCCTTGGTTCCTCGGCCCACCAGGTCTGAGTCCATGGCCTCGTCGCGTTCCGCCCGAAGCCTTTCCGAAGTCGACATGGATAAAATGATGAGGAGGTTCATTTGTACACAAATCCAAATGGGAGTCTTGCCAGGCCCCTCTCCCTCTGGTGGGCGGAGCTCGCTTCTTTCTTCATGCCAATTTTTCCTTCTCCGATCCAACCACCGGGTTCAGAGTACTTGGATCCGAGGATGGCCTTAGTCAAGGGGTCGCAGCTGCCTGGAGCATGTCAGATCCGACCAGTTTGGATCCGAGTGGCTCTCTGAGCCGAAGCCTGGGTGTCTGATCCAAGGGAGTGGAACTTTTTCCATCGACTCTGGCGTTGTCGGGCCAAGTTTCCCCCCTCAGAACTCCATCCACTTCGGGCCATCTCCGATTCTCACATCGGATCTGGGATGAGCGGTTTCCTTATTGGTGGCCCTGGAGGCTCGTTCTCCCTCGGCGTTCGACATGGTAGAAAGGGTTCCCTCCACTGGATCGAGACCCTTGACTATTTCCTCGGACTCTGCCCCGACTCCCTCGGCTTTGTCTACGAATCCCATCATTTTACCAGAGGGACAGCCCATGCTGGAGGATCCCCAGGCCGTTCCCCCTGAGGAACAAGTGGCTTGCGAGTTCCACCGGAAGAGCCTCACCGGAGATGTGCCTCACAAGCATACGTGTAAGAGGAGGCACTTGGACTCCTCAGAGTCCCTCACTGAGGACATGGATTTGGATGATGGGGTAGGTTCCCCCAGATAACCTCCTGAGGCTGTCTCCTTTGGAGACATCATGGAAATCGTATGCCAGCAGGGATGTTGGTCCGCCCCCAAACCTTCATCTGATGAATCCGTGTTCCTGGAGGCTTTCGGCATGGGCCTATCTACTTCCTGGGTGTGCCCTTCCGCAGATCCACTGGTGGACCTTTGTACCTCATGGGCCTGGAAGGAGATGGACTCCGTGGAACCAATCCTGAAGCATCCAGACAAAATTTTGAGCCCTCCCTCTGATAGACCAGCATGGAACAAAGGGTCCCCTATAGACGCTATGGTGGTAGCAGTAGCCACCAAAAAGGAACTAGCTCAGGAGAGTTCCTCGGTTCATCCCCCTGACCGAGAGTCTAGGATGATGGACCACTTAGGGAAGCGTGTTTATGCGTTAGCGACCTTTTCCATCAGGGCACTGGATTACCTGGCCTATGTTACTAGACTACAGTGTGACCTGGTCAAGGAACTGGCTGAGTCTCCCCCTAAGTCCTTGTCGCAGGAGGACAGAGACACATTCTCCATGAGGATGGCCACTTTAAAAGCAGTCTCCAACATGTCCATGTGACTCCTTTCACATGCTACTGAAGGAGTGGCTAGGGCAGCTGGGTCCAACTTGTCCATGAGGCGCAATGCCTGTCTCAGATTATGTCAGTTCTCTGAACCTTTCAAGGTGTCTTTTGCCAATTCCCCTTATGACTGCTCTACTCTTTTTGGTAAGACCATCAAAGATACCTTGGTCAGAGTGAGAAAGACATGAAGACACTGCCGTCAGGATCCGCTTCTCGAACCCTCAAAAATCCTTTTCCTGGAATCAGCGAGGGCAAAAGATGCGATTATGTCAGTTCTCTGAACCTTTCAAGGTGTCTTTTGCCAATGCCCCGTATGATGGCTCTACCGTTTTTGGTAAGAATGTCAAAGAGACCTTGGTCCAGAGTGAGAAAGACGTGAAGACACTGCCATCGGTATCTGCTTCTCGAACCCTCAAAAATCCTTTTCCTGGAATCAGCGAGGGCAAAAGAAGATGTGATTCTGGAAGTCTCAGTATTCCTGGGACACACTGGGCTCTTCTTCCCCTAGAGGCAGAGGGGGACAGGATAGACACTGGCCCAGAGGCAGAGGGGGTCAGACGAATTTTGGGTCTCGAAAACCATTCTCAGACAGACCCGAGCAGCAACCCTGAGGGGTTGTCCGACTGCTCTACTCTGGAGGCAGTTGGGGGTCGATTGTCATTGCACCTGGTGGCATGGGAGTCGGTAACATCAGACCGCTAAGTGCTTCAGATTATATCCAGACGATACTCAGTCCCATTTGTGGTTTTTCCAAACCTCTCAAACAGCTCCCGGACATTCCACCCATGCAAAGGGAGGCAGCAGCACTGGAAATTTACAAGCTGCTAGAGAAACGAGCCATCGAACCCATCCCCCCAGATCAATCCGGATCGGGCATCTACTCTAGGTTCTTTTTGGTGCCAAAGAAAATGGGGGACTTAAGGCCCATTCTGGACTTATCTACGCTGAACCTGTCAGTTGACAAAGAAAAGTTCCAGATGGTCACCTTACAGTCCATCATGCTGTACCTGCAAAAGAGTGACTAAATGTGTTCGTTAAACCTCCAAGATGCCTACTATGACATAAAGATGCACAGAAGCTCCAGGAAGTTCCTCCATTTCCGGCTAGGAGTCAATAACAATTTTGAGCCCTACCCTTTGGTCTCACCACAGCCCCCAGGGTGTTCACCAAATTGATGGCAGTAGTAGTGGCTCACCTGAGGGTTCAGGGGATTCAGGTCTACCTGTACCTGGACGATTGGCTCCTTACTGCTCCCACCAGGTGTCTACTTTGTCAAACCAGGGATTATTTCCTAAAGCTTGCACTTCACTTAGGGATTACAATCAACGCATCCAAATCTCTTATGAATCCTGTCCAGGTGATAGACTACATTGGGGCACGGATAGACACACTACAGTCCAAAATCTTCCTGACCACAGAGAGAGTTTGAAACCCGAGGATGCATGTTTCTCTGATCTGCCGTTCTCACCTTCTCTTGGCAGAATCGGTTTTGCGGGCCCTAGGTTCTATGGCAGTGACCATAACGCTTCTTCTGTGTGCCCAGTTACACATGCGAGTACTACAGTGGATTCTAGCGGTGCAGTGGTCCCTGTTGGATCGTATCCAATACACCTCAGTCGAGTCTGCAGGTCATCCCTTCTTTGGTGGATGTACTCTCCGGAAATCCTGGAGGGACGACCTTTTGTTCCAGGCCCTGTCCAAGCCACAGTGACCACAGATGCCTTCCAACTTAGGTGGGGGGGGGCATTGTTTGGGCAGGACAGTCCAAGGCCTGTGGTCCCCTATCAAGACCAGTTTGCATATAAACGTTCCGGAGATGAGGGTGGTTCTTTTGGCATTGCAGGCCCTTCATGCCTTTCTTCCTCTGGGAACCATTGCAATTCAATCAGACAACATGTCGGTGGTCTGGTATGTCAACAAACAGGGAGGGACTAGATCTTACCCCCTTATTCACAAGGCCATGAGAGTTTGCGAATGGGTGATCTCTACCAGTCGCTTTCTGATAGCAACACACATTCAGGGATGGTACAACATTCTAGCGGACGGGTTAAGTCGGACTATACTGATGCCTTACGAGTAGACTCTGAATCCTTCAGTAGTGGAGCAGATCTTTCTGCAGTGGAGTCAGCCTTGCTGCGATCTGTTCGCATCTCCTTCCAACGCGGTGCATCGATTTCTTCACGCTGAACCCCCAGCCGGGGGAGACCCCAGAGATGCTCTAGTCCATGCTTGGCCTCCCAGTCTTCTATATGCTTACCCCCCAGTGCCTCTTATTCCGAGGTTTCTACAGAAAGCTTGTCAACTGGAGAGCAAAGTAATCCTCATTGCCCCGTTTTGGCCTTGCCAGGTATGGTTTCCCTTCCTTTGGTCTCATCTTCTGGCTCCACCTTGGATCTTGGATCCCATTCAGGATCTTATTTCACACGCCTCGGGGGTTCCTCATCCGAGCCTGGACAGTTTGAAGCTCACAGCTTGGCTGCTGCAGTTCCCCTAATAGCTAAGACTCCTGGATTATCCTCTTCAGTCAGGTATGTTCTGGTGGCAGCTCATAAGTCTTCCACCAGGAAGGTTTACCGTAGCAAATGGAAACGTTTTTCCTTTTGGGCTTCTCAAAGGAGTTTAGACCTTTTCACGGCTTCTGTTCCTGCTATTCTCGATTTTGTAGCAAATATTTTTCAACAAGGAGCAAGCTCTTCTGCTATCAAATTTCAACTAGCTGCCATCTCTCATTTTCACGTGGGTGAGAATTTTGCTTCTCTTGCCTCTTCCAGACTGTGTAAAGCCTTTATTAAAGGTACTTTCTATTACGCACCCCTGTCAAGGATCCTGTTCCCCCATGGAGCCTTACTATGGTGGTCGTTCCGCCATTTGAACCTGCAGCAACCACAGCTTTTAAGTTTTTGTCTTGGAAAACAGCGTTTCTAGTAGCTATCACCTCTGTTAAAAGAGTTTCAGAACTGCAAGCATTGTCTATTAAAGTTCCATACATGATTTTCCATAAGGACAGGGTTTCCCTTCGTACTAATCTGTCCTTTCTTCCCAAGGTAGCATCACAAGTTAACATCAATCAGAACATTAACTTACCTGTTTTCTTTCCAAATTTTGCTAACAAAATGGAATACAGACTCTGCTTGTTGGATGTTCACAGACAGTTACGATTTAATTTACACAGGACTAGAACCTTTTGTAAATCTGATCAACTGTTTGTGTCCTTGTCTAAACCCTTTTTGGGTAAACCTATCTCTAAGGTCAATATCGCTAGGTGGATTTCCTTGTGCATCCTTCAGATCTATAAGGATAAATGTTTGTCTCCTCCGGGTCAGGTGAAAGCTCATTCAACTAGGTCAATGGTTACTTCTGCAGCCTTTTGGTCGAGAGTCTCATTGGATGATATTAGTTCTGCAACTACTTGATCCTCATCTTATACCTTTATTTCTCACTACAAATTGGATTTGATTTCTAGATGGAGAGCAAACATTGGTTCCGCTGTGCTCCAGAATATCCTTCCATGAGGGCCACCCAGGAGTTTAGTAGCTGGGGACTCTGTCCCACAGGTTGAAGATCAAATGAAGTAAACTACTTTAGATAAAGAAGTTATGTACTCACCATAATGTTCCATCTGAGTAGTTCTACTTCATTTGTCTTCGACCGTCCCTTATATGGACAGCCTGTTTGGCTGAAGTTTTAGGTGCGTAAGGTGTTTTTGCAGGTCGGGTTCTCAGTATAAGTGGCAGCAAACTCGATCTGGGGGTTGGAAGGTAGTGGAGGTGTATTATGGATAAGGGGAGGAGCTTGGAGCTCGGAGCAGATGCTATTGAACTTGCCGGTTCGGATCCGGTACCATCAGGCTGAAGACAAATGAAGTAGAACTACTCAGATGGAACGTTGTGGTGAGTACATAACTTCTTTTTGTGCATTATTTAGCCAGGTTTCTATGGTTATGAATGTGTTTTGTGTAGCTGTGAGGAGATTTGATAAATTATTGGTAGTTGACATGGTGCTAGAATCATCAGTGTATTGGATACGTTTACCTTGTTGGGAAGCTTTGTGAAAATCATTGATGAACATGTTAAAGAGTAGGGGACCTAGAATGGATCCTTGTGGCACTCCTACGTTATTTGCCTGATATTCTTACTGTTCATTTTGCCATTTGTCTGATTGTTCCCTATTGTTTAGGTAAGAGGAGAACCAAGCAAGGGATTTGGGGAAGCAACCTAGCTTTGCTAGTTGGTTTAGCAGTTTGGCATGTGATACTGTGTCGAAAGCCTTTGATAAATCCAGTATAATTACTGAAGTAGTGAGACCAGCATCAATGGCTTTGTTTACAGTATCAGTGAAAGAGAGAGGGTCTGTGATAGTGCTGTGAGCAGGACACAAACCATATTGAGTAGGGGCAAGAAAGTAATTTTCAGAGAGGTATTTAAGTAATTGTATCTGTACACATTTTTCTAATATTTTTGATAATGGAGAAGGTATTGAGATAGGCCGATAGAGAGGTTGTGGGAATTTCCACCTTTATGTAGTGGAGTTATAATAGAGTTTTTCCATAACTGGGGGCACAACATTCTGAGATGGAGCAATTTATAAGAGTGCTAACTGGGTATGCGATTGCAGTTGCTGCAAGTTGTAAATACTCAGGAGATGGATTATCAGTGGAATAAGAGCAGGTTTTTAGTTTGGCTAGGAGCTTGAGTATAAAGGAGGTGGATACTGGTTGGATTGTAAAGGAAGGATTTGTATGAATATTGCTAGAGGAGTTTGAGGAAGGGAGGTTAGAATTGTCATGCACAGGATTGTTTATGTCTTGGAAGTTTGAGTTTATTTTTGTTGATGAGTCTTTAATCAGCTTTTGAATAGTAATGATAAAATGAGTGCTAAAGTTATGGGCAATTTGTTGTGGGTTCTCGTCAGGTGAGGGAGATGGGTTTTGTAAGGTGCCAGGATGAAGAAGATTGGAGACAGATTTCCAGAACTTTTTTGGATTGTTATTTAAGGTGGTTAGCTTAGTGGGGAATTATTTTTTTTGTCTTGTATGACTAGTTTCTTGACTTTATTCTTAAGTTGCTTGTAGTTAATCTCGTTTTGTTGTGTTTTATTTTTTTGCTATTTATTCCATGCCCGATCTTTGTAAAGGAGGTTTTGTTTGGTCTGTTTAATTAACCAAGGGGCATGGTTAAGATTTGTTCATTTGGTTTGTATAGGGGCTAGGCTATTAAGAGTTTCTAGAAAGAGTTTGTTAAAGTAAATTAACGTCATCATCTAAGGGAAGGGTTGTTTGTGGGACCCAGTTTTGTGCTTTCAATATTTATGCAAAAGCAGAAGCAAAACTAACCAATAAAAAAACAGCATCAAAGATATTTGAAGAGAAATACAGGCAAAAACATCCAGATATGGAAAACTTCACACTGCAAAAAATAAGAAAACAAAGGGGAAAAGTAGAAAAGAAGATTAGTAATGGAAAAGTTAGAGATAGAAACTCAAGTTATGGATTACTTGCAAAGTGAAGGATTTAGTGTAGAAAATGCAACTCTGGTACCATCACAGCATGATGGAACAGTGAGTCCCCAAATAAAGGAGAAACAGGGAATGGAAAACATCTTATCAGTTGCCAAATGAAGATACTCTGGAACCTTCAGTGGAAAGCCAGTGCAGAAATTCAGTTGGAGTTGCACAAGAAGGGAAGGATCAGTGGCAACTCTGATTCTGTCAATGTTGTGGAGTGATAGATCATTGAGTTCCCATATGAAAGAGAAATAGATGATGCAAAATGCAGCTGTAGAGAATATGTCACAGGAAGATGTTCTGGAACTTTCGTTAGAGTACACACAGGAAACAGAGAATAAAGAATGTGCCCCAGTTCAGAAGAAAAAGATCTAAGGGAAGAGTTGCTTGATTTAATAGAGATGGATAAACACAAAGATCAACGAAAGAAATAGATTACAGAAAGTCAATAACACCCAAAATGTTAGAAATCTAATAAAACAAATTAACACAGTAATCAAGACTATTAACAGAAATTCATGGGATATAACAGAAAAAAAATATAGCACTGTGCCTCACAGTAAGATGCTGTCCGGTTCGATTCTCAGCTAGAGCGTCTTCTGCATGGAGACATGCGTGAATGGGCATACCTTCGTTGAAGGTTGTGCGTCAGGGCTGGTAACTCGTCACGTAAAAATCAACTACCAATCATTAGCGGACCGGAGTTCCGCTGTGGCGACCCCTAACCGGGAAAACCGAAAGACACAACAACAACTGTGCAGCTAAATTAATAACAGATAAAGTCTTACCACAAAAATACAGGGCACTGAGGGAAAGGAAGAGAAGAAATGAAATGCCATCATGGAAGTATTGACTAGAGAAAACTATAAAGCCATTAAGACAAGAAGTCACTGTTAGAAGAGTACAGAAGAGGGAACAGGTCAACAAAAATACTCAGAAAGATCAACATGACAAAAGCAATCCACAGTATCGGAAATTATCAGGATCTATTGTAGACTATTGCAAATAATGAACTAAAGATATCAGCACAGGCAGAAAAATGTAGAAGATATGCAGGGAAATATAAAAGAAAAGTACAAAATAAGCAATTCATTGATGACCCAAAAAGGTTTTATAAAGAATTGGAAAACAAAGCAAAAGGAATAGAAACACCACCAAAAAAGAAGATACAGACATATTTTGGAGGAAATATCTGTGAAGTGCCTGTGGAACATAACAAAAATGCTGAATGGATAGAAGAAGTGTAAAGGAAGGCGTAAGAAGTTCAAATGTGCAGGGGTATGAAATGGGATGAAGTAACAGCCAGGAAAATTGAAACAAAATTAAGAAAAGTTCCTGAGCTGGAAAAGCCCGGGCCAGATGCAATGCCTAACTTCTGGCTAAATGTATTAACATCTTTACATGAAGATTTAGCCCTGAGTAAGAACTACTTATATGTGCACCCAGAACAGACACCAACCTGGTTAACAACAGGAAAAATGGTACTCCTTCTTAAGAGTGAACCTACAAGCTATCTTAAAAACTATAGTTCAGTAACATCACTTCTGACAATATATAAACTATTACTGGAATTGATGCTAGCAGAGTTTATAATCACTTAGAAGAAAACACAATCATGGCTATAAAGTAAAAGATTAACAAAAGAAAGTTATATGGAACAAAGGATCATTTGTTGTTAGTCATAATGGAAAATTGTTATAAAGAGAAGAATATAAGTATAGCAAGGATAGATTACAAAAAAAAAAAAAGAATTTGACAGCATCCTACATTCATGGATAAAGGAATGCATACATATGTCTAATTTACAACCTACATTGATCAATTATATTACAGTGACCATGAAACAGTGGCAAACCACTTTGCAGCTAAGCCATCATAAAAGTCAAATTATTATCCCAGAGATAAAAATTTAAAGCGGGATATTCCGGGCTGACTCTTTGTCACCGCTGCTCTTTTGTCTTGCCCTTAACCTGTTAATGTGTTTACTTAACACATTAGGTCATGGTTACAATTTGACTCCCAGACAATAACAAAGTGTAAAGATTACTCATCTTCTTCTTGTGGCTGATTTAAAACTGTATAGTTCATCAGATGAGGAGCTAAAAGTACAACTGCAAGTGGTCAAAACTTTCTCAGATGACATAAGAATGCCATTTGGTCTTGATAAATGTGCAAAAGCAACATTTAAAGCAGGAAAGCTGCAGCACAAACGAAATATTGGTCTAGGACAGGAATCTTGCCAAGGCTTTTTACACCATCCCTCACTCTGGAATTATAGATAAACTCACCAAACTAGGTATAAATCCCTATGTCACAAGATGGGTTGTCCACTGGCTCATTGACAGAACCCACACCGTGAAAGTAGCAGACTCCAAATCTGACTGAAGTCCAGTGACAAGTGGAGTACCACAGGGTTCAGTCCTGGGTCCTCTCCTGTTTGGTATCTACTTTTCTGAAGTACAGGCTAACACTGAAGGTCTTTGGCTAATGAAGATCATAGATGACTGCAAACTAGGAGCCATAATTGAAACTCCTAACGATGTGGACATCCTACGAAAGGGCCTCACTAAGACAGATGCCTGGTGTCAAAGCCATGACCTCAAGCTGAGTGCCAAAAAGTGCATTGTCATCCCCTTTGGTAAAAACTCTGTACCCATGAGCTACCACATAGGTGGTAGTCTACTTAACACCGAAAGTGTGATAAGAAACCGTGGGACACAGGTGGACAGTAGTCTCTCCTTTGATAATCACATCAGCACAGTAGTCAGGAAATCCTTCTACGTGGCACACCTCATCACAAACGGTTTCTCATCCAGGAAGAAAGAGGTCATTGTTCCCCTCTACTCGTCACTCATTAGACCCATTATAGAGTACAACACCCCTTTTGGTGTGTACCTCACAAGACATCTACAACAACTGGAAAGGCTGCAGAAATACCTCATAAAGAGGATTACTGGCCTCAAACAGATGCCCTATGCAGACCGTCTCAAAAAACTCCAGCTTTACCCCGTCGCATATCGCCTACTCAGGGGCGATCTCTGCCTAACATGCAAAGCTATGTCAAACCCAGAGCTGTTAGACATGCTCCACTTAAAGAAATCTCAATCCCTCCAAGCTACACGCTGTAGGGACCTAAACCTTGTCACCACAATAAACAGAACATGCTAGAGGGATAGATTCCTGTCCCAGAGACTTCCCATACTCTGGAACAAACTACCTATCTATATCAAACAAAGCTCCTCATTAGCACTCTTCAAAAAAAATCTTGATGATTGGATGGGAAATAGGAATCACCTCTGTGGCTCTGCTCGACAGGGGCACAGGAAAATAATTTTCTTGGGTGGCGAGAGCCAGGGTACCTTGTTGGCTAGGCTTGTATAGGCCTAGTACCTACCTATGAACTTATGTGATAAAAAAGGAACTTGAGCAAGAGGGAGGTTATAAATATCTGGGAACTGATGAATGATCAACAATAAAACACAAACAAATGAGAACAAATCTCTGCAAGGAATATTTTAGAAGACTAAAATTAATACTGAAAACAGCCCTAACATCCAAGAACCAAGTCCAAGCTATAAACCAATTTGCTGTTCCTGTTCTAAGTAACAGTTTTGGGAAAAGGTATTGGATCAGTTCGACAGGAAAACAAGAAACGTGCTTCACACTTATGAAATAATATATAAAAAGCAGTGTATACCAAGATTATATATTCCTTGTTTTGAAGGAGTTATGGGCCTCCTCAAACCTGATTACATGTATAGTTCTGTAATCGTAGGACTGCATATATATCTACTGACCTCACCAGATCCAAACATAATGAAAGATGTGAAGTTGTCCTATCTTTCCATTCATTCTTTACTGATGGGTTCGGAGCCGATCCTCGGCTCCGACTCGGCCAACTGCAAAAGCTCAAGGTCTTCAACCAGCTCGAGGCCAACTCCCTATCCCATGATGCACCCTGATCTTCCCTCAGATCTCATTTGCCGCTGCAACTTGATCAGACGTTCGCCAGCTCTGGCCAGTGAATATTTTTCTTCTTCAATATATTATAGCTTTAGTTTTTGGCAAACATTTTGTAGATTACCATTATTAGTAGTTAGAGTGTGTAGGCTTGTGCTTGTAATTACATTTGAATTAGATATTTAGTCTTAAAGGTAGTTTTTTGTGGTTAGGCCTTCTATTCTCCCTATCTCTCTTGACTTAGCATAGTTAGTGTGTTTAAGAGGAATTAGTGGCCGCATTTTTCTTTTAGGCCCTTTAATTCTTCTTTTTATTAGTTTAAAGTGTGTGTTAGCTCTTTCGTAGAGCATATAGATAGATATTATAGCATAATTAGTGTGTTTAATAGTGTTAGCCCATAGTTTATCATAGGGCACAGAGGTTCTTCTCTATTAGAGTGTGCGTTTAGCCCTTTCTTTTTTCACAGGGCATATACTTACATTTTCTTCCTATTTAGTAAAGTAGTGGCCATATTTTTAGGCCATTAGGTTTCTATTTCTTACTAGTGTTAGCATGGTATGTTAGAGTGCAATTGCAGCCCTTCTTTTTACACAGTGCGTATAAATAATTTCTGTTTTTTGATTAGTTTAACCCCTTTTATTACAAGGCTTGAATAGTTGTTGTTGAATTGCTTGTGGAAGATGTCACACCAGGAGAAAGAGAAAGCCAAGTCTGACTTTAATAAGTGCCCTAGATGTGGGCAAAAGATGTCCATAACAGATGGAAATATTGAATGTGTTTACTGTGTGGGTGAGGTTCACCACCAAGAAAGCTGTTCTATATGCCACTCCTTCAGCTCAAGAGTGTTGCATGAGAGGAAGAGAAAGTTGATGGATAAAGGTCTACTTAAATCATCTTTTCAGGAATCCTTGGATAAGCCAGACAAACACTCAAAGAAGACGGAGCCATCAAAATCTCCATCTACGTCAAAGTCAGTTTCCAGTAAAGCATCGACATCAGTTGCACAGCCTTCGGAACCAACTGTCATTATGGTTCGGAGCCAGTCCCCGACCTTGGAGCCAGTATCTCCAACCTTAAAATCTCCTATACTACACTATGTGGCCTTGTCACAGGCCTCAAGTAGACTGTCTGATCTGGATGTGGACCATGTGGTGAAGAAGCTCCTACAGATACTGGCGCTAGAAAAAATGATATCGGCACCAACCCAGGGGGCTTCAGAGCCAATCTTAGTTCCTCCTACATCTTCTGTTCCTCCTCCGACTTGCATGGACGTTTTGGAGTCGAAGAACGCAGAACTGATGATCGTGGACCCTTCGGGTCCGACACCTTCTATAGGTTTGTCGGCCCTGAATGCCTGGATACCCTCAGCGCCGACCGAGGAATCTCAGGGCCGACACTCACCAGTTGAGTCCAGGGAGGATAGTCGGACCGACTTATCGGTGCCGACTTTATCTCTTGGGGCCTCGCTCGGGTGAGCTCAGCACCAACCTCTGGCTCGGAACCCTCTGTACCGGCGGGGATGATTTCCATCGGATCTGAGGGATTCTTCTCGTCGGGACCGAAGGGCCTTCGAAGCTATGAGGAGGGCTTTGTCCACCACAACAACCACTCCATCAGTTCGAGCAGCTCCCTCACTGAAAGCAACAGTGTCTGCATCTTCATCACACGATCCTTTGAAGCATAGAGATCCTGAGCCTCAGGAAGCTCCATTGGGTGAGCCATGTTCTTCCGAGACCTTTCCAGAAGCCCCCACTGAAGAAGTGCCTAGGAAGAGACTCTGCAAGAGGAAGCATATGGACTCCCCACAGGAGTCAGTCGCTTCGGATACTGACTTAGATGAGTCAGAAGGGTCCCCACTGTCCCCCTCAGAAGATATCTCCTTTGCAGATATCTTAGAAATTCTTAAACAGAGGGGTGGCTGAAAATCTCTTAACCCTTCTGATGATGAGTCAGTTCTGAAGGTTTTCGAATCTCAACCCACCAACTCTTGGGTGTCTCACCCTTTGATGAGTTGCTGGAATTACTCACTCGAAGGGTGTGGGAGTCCCCAGACACTACAGGGCCTGTCCCTAGGAGGCCTAACAAATTTATTACCAGCCCACAAGACAGACTACCTTACCAACGGAGTACCGGTTGATGCTATGGTGGTGGCAGCAGCCACTAAGAAGGAATTATCGGAGACTTCTTCTTCTGTTCATCCTCCTAATAGAGAATCTAGGATTATGGACAGATACCGGAAGCATATGTTCAGTTCAGCAGACTTTGTCCTTCGATCGCTGAACTACCTCACAAATTTTACCAGGTTGCAAAGGGATCTCCTGAATGAGCTAGGAGATACCCTACAGGGTTCAGTAGCTGTGGGAGTTTTGGACAAAGTAACTTCCCAGCTCTCCACTCTTAATTCGATAGTGAACTCTTCCATGCATCTGTTGTCTTATGCAGCTGATGGTACATGAAGGGCAGCGGCTACAGAAATCGCTCTCGGGAAACATTCCTGTTTGTGCTTTTGTTCCTTTGCGGAACCCTTTAGTCTTCCTTCATTAACACCCCCTTTGAATGTTCGTCCCTTTTCGGACCTAAGGTTAAGGAAACTCTTACCAGGAGTGAGAAAGACGGAAAGGCCTTGTCTGCCGTCGGTGTATGTTTTTCTACCCTGAACAGACCTTACCCCAAAGGGAGGGGAGGTGGAAACATATGGTTCCGGAAGTCTCAAGGATCTTTCCAAAACACTCATGGTGACAACCCCTCTAGAGGCAGAGGACGGGTAATAATGGAAGATGCCATCTATGCGGCAGAGGGGGGTCCGCAGAATCAGGGTCACTGAGAGCAGTTCTTTGGCAAGTCCTATCATCGCTCCTGAGAGGAGGCCCAACTGTCCATCTCTGGAGGCAGTCGGGGGACGTCTGTCTTTGTACCTAGATGCCTGGCTAAAAATAACAAAAGACAGCTGGGTACAAAGCATAATATCCAGAGGATACTCTATTCCCTTTGCCACCCCACCCCCTCTAATAAAGAAAATCCCAGATGTTCCACCTAGTCACAGGGACCTAGCAGCCTTAGAGGTCCAAAGGTTGCTGGACAAAAGAGTCATCCAGCCAGTCCCAGCAGGCCAAAGAGGATCCAAAACTTACTCAAGGTTCTTTGTAGTTCCAAAGAAAATAGGGGACTGGAAACCTATTCTGGACCTAAGTAGACTAAACAAGTCAGTGAAAAAGACGAAGTTCCGGATGGTCACGCTTCAGTCAGTACTTCCCTTTCTGGGAAAAGACAATTGGATGTGCTCTATAGATCTTCAGGATGTGTACTTGCACATAAAAATGGACAAGACCATCCAGAGATCATTTATGCTTCTATGCCCTTTGGTCTCACTACAGCCCCCAGAGTGTTCACCAAATGTATGGCAGTAGTCATCGCTCACCTGAGATGGTTGGGATTCCAGATGTTTCCATATCTAGAAGACTGGCTCCTCACTGCCACCACCAAGCATCAACTCATTCATGCAAGGGACACAACCTTACAACTATGCAATCAATTGGGGATTACCATCAACTCAGAAAAATCTGCCTTATCACCATCACAGCAGACCGTCTTCATAGGAGCAAAAGTAACCACAGTTTCTATGACATTAACTCTGCCTCCAGAAAGAATTTCTCTTTTACGAGAACAAGTATCAGACCTGTTTCCGAGAAAAAAAGCTCCAGTCTCAATGGTACTCAAATTGCTAGGATCGAATGCAGCAGCTGCTGTGCCCTAATTCCCCAGCCGGGGGAAGCCCCAAGGGATGCACTGGTGCACAATTGGACCCTGGGTCTCCGTTATGCATTTCCCCCCTTCCCTCTCATTCCCAGGGTATTGCAGAAAGCAAAACTACTGGGAAGGACCATGATACTAATAGCCCCTTACTGGCCTCAGCAAATTTGGTTTCCCTTCCCCCAGCCTCATATTTTGGAAGAACCCTAGATCCTGGACCCAGTTCCGGATCTGTTGACCCATTCATCTGGGGCTCTTCATCCTTCATTCCCTCAAACTGACAGCTTGGCTGCTCCAATTCCCACAATAGCCAGTATTTACAACCTCTCAACTGAGGCCCAGCATATTATAACATCCTCTCATAAATCATCTACCAGAAAGTTATATCTTAGCAAATGGAAGAGATTTTCTTTATGGGCCTCTCAGAATGATGTTGATCCTTGCTTAGTTCTGATCCCATCTATATTGAAATTCCTAACTAAACTTTTCAATGGAGCGGCTGCAGCTACCATCAGAGTTCAATTAGCAGCGATATCAATTTTTCATTTTGGTTTCCAAGGCTCTAATGTCATGTTGCATCAACTTGCTAAAGCCTTTCTTAAAGGTGCCATTCATGTGAGGCCACCAATCAGAACTCCAGTCATGCCATGGAATCTAAACTTTGTTCTATCCAGAATCATACTACCACCTTTTGAACCAGCCTCGTCCTGTTCTTTGAAATTCCTTTCATGGAAGACTATTTTTCTGATAGCCATTACTTCGGCGGATTTCTGAGCTGCAAGCCCTAACCATCAAACCTCCTTATCTGATTTTCCATAATGACAGAGTTTCGCTCAGAACTAATCCACCCTTTTTATCAAAAGTTTGTTCAGAGGCAAATCTTAACCAATCTATTGAGTTGCCAGTTTTCATTCCCCAATGCACAAATAGGATGGAACACATGCTGCACAAATGTTCTGCACAAACTTGATGTTCATAGACAACTACGATTTTATCTAGACAGAACCAAACAATTCAGGTCAACGGATCAACTATTCTTTTCCTTTTCAGAGTCAAAGAAGGGTGCCTTAGTGACAAAAGTAACCTTGTCAAGGTGGCTGTCAGATTGCATTTCCTTCATTTATAATTCAGAAAATGCCCCTTTGCAACAAAAAGTAATGGCCCACTCTACTAGAGCTATTTCGACCTCATTAGCCTTTTCTGCGAGGTTACCATTAGACTCTATTTGTGCAGCAGGTACCTGGTCAACACCTCATACCTTTACCACTCATTACAAAGTAGACAAGGCCTCCAGGGACAGAGCCTCCTTTGATTCTACAGTTCTGAGGAATATACTCCTGTGAGCCACCCAAGAAGATGGTGCTTGGGATGCTACCCATCAGTAAAGAATGAACAGTGAGATAAACAACTTCACATAAAGAAGTTATGTACTCACCATAACGTTCCATGTGAGTTGTTCATCTTGCCTTCATTCTTACATCCCACCCTCGTACCCCCATCCAGTCTACTTGAG
The DNA here is from genome assembly GCF_019279795.1 of Protopterus annectens. Taxonomy (NCBI): domain Eukaryota; kingdom Metazoa; phylum Chordata; order Ceratodontiformes; family Protopteridae; genus Protopterus; species Protopterus annectens. The sequence goes on from NC_056731.1 coordinate 27,877,346, forward strand.
GTCCATATAGCATGCTTTGTCTCTTATCCAGCTTTCTGAGTGGCATATTTATACTACTAAGTAGTCACACAGCAAACAAGATCTGAGGGAAGATCAGGGTGCATCATGGGATAGGGAGTTGGCCTCGAGCTGGATGAAGACCTTGAGCTTTTGCAGTTAGCCGAGTTGGAGCTGAAGATTGTCTCCGAACCCATCAGTAAAGAATGAAGGCAAGATGAACAACTCACATGGAACGTTATGGTGAGTACATAACTTCTTTTTTTGAAACATGAAGAGGACAAATGTAAGATGACTTCTTTGCTTAGTTTAGCAGAAGCATATCGGTGCCAAGCGGGAATGGAAACCATACCAGAAGTAAACAAAATCAGGCAGCAACTGAATGTGCCAAAAACAAAAGAATATAAGAGAAGGATCAGATGAGAAGGGAAGAAATTTAGAAAATGCATAAATATAGTTGCAAGTACAGAAAATTCCAGGAACAACCTCATGTCAATCAGGATCTGATGCAGGAATGGTTAAAGAGAGATGAATTTAAACCAAAGGATGAAAGGTTAGTATTAGTGGCCCAGGTTAGTGGACTACATACACATTGGTTTACAAAGCCAATTGAACATGTGATAGAAACAGAGACATGCAGGTTCTGTAAAACAGAATTGGAGATAGTTGCATATCTTGTTGCTGGGTGTGATACACTAACAGCAGAGGGCCTGTATACTGAAAGGCATAATAATGTGGCAAGACTATTGCACTTGCGATTTTGCGAGCATTACAGAATTGAAGTAGCAGAGAAGCATTAGAAACATGAGCTACAAAGCATTATAGAGAATGATGAAGTTTTATACATAGGTTCATAGGAGATTACTAGGCTAGTGTCCTTAGAGCCCAAATTGCCCATGGTTAGATGGACATACTTTACAGATCAGAACTGACTACCCCTGCCCATGAGGAACATGGGTGCCACCTCCAAGGTGAATTTGCAATCACCCATCTATTTGTCCAGGTTGCGCTTGAATAGGGTAATTGAGGAGCTCTGCTTCACATGAATTGGAAGTTTATTCCAGAGTAGCGTCAGTCTCTGGGAGACATACCTATCTCTCCAGCATGTTCTGATAATGTCACTGGCAAGGTTGAGATCCCTAGAGTGAGTCACCCTAGTGCCATTTGATTTGCAACATTTACATTATCGGGGTCAGAGACTGCCCTGTAGGCTAGGCACAAGTCACCTCTCAGTAGCCTATATGATACAGAGTACAATGATAGGTCCTTCACTCTATCCATGTAGGTCATGGTTTGGAGGCCCTGTATCTTCGTAGTGAGAAACCTCTGTGCTCTCTCCAGTTACTGCAGGTGTCTGGTGAGATACATGCAGAACGGAGCATTGTACTCTGTTAATGGTCTGATTAGGGTTGAGTAAAGTGGGGTTATAGCATCCTTAGACCTGGATGTGATGCCTTTACTTATGAGATGTGCAATGTAGAAGGTCTTCCATACCACCATGGAAACCTGGTGGCTAAAGTTCAAATTGCTGTAGACCTGTGCTCCTTCATTTTCTGATCACTTGTGGGGTTGGTTCCGATCCTTTGGGACCAACTTGGCCATTTTTATAGCTCGTGAACTCCAAAAATTCTTGAGGACATCCCCTACCCCTAATGCATCAGGTAGATTACCCCAGATCTTTTTTGCCGTTTTCAACTTCAGATGTGGTTTCTACTTATCGCTCTCGAGCCTACACTTGTGTGATAATTTACTTTAAATTTCCTCCTATCCTTTCAGAAACCATTCCCTATCTCTTTTGAATCTTGTGTACATATAGCCGTTGTTTTTTGAGGCAGTTTTTTCACTAGCTGTCTCTCTTCCCCCCCCCCCCTTTCTCCCTAACTACCGTAAGGTAACTCTCTGATACCATCTCTGGTATCTTTCCCCCTTCCCTTTTACCACTCTGTAAGTTTTCAGTTACCATTGTTGGTATTTCTATAAAAAAAGTGTGCATTTTTCTCTCCCTTCCAACTTCTTCTTCCTCAGTCTTTGTGTGTGTGTGTGTGTGTGTGTGTGTGTGTGTGTGTGTGTGTGTGTGTGTGTGTGTGTGTCAGAATGGCTGATAAAGAGAAAAGTCAGACCGGCTTCAAAAAAGTGCACCAAATGCAGTCATAAAATTTCATTTTCTGACATGTCTATTGTCTCAGTCCTCTTCATTTACAAGAAAACTGTTCTATCTGCCACACTTTTAGCCACCAAGCATTGGTAGATAGACAAAACAAACTTATACTAAAAGGTCTCCTTCTCTCCTCCTTTGGTGGCCCTATCTGGTGCCCAGGAAATGTCAAAACATTAATCTGGATGGACATCATCTTCTTCTTCTTCCACCTCCTCTAGAACCTCCGAGATGAAGAAGTGACCTCCCTCAGTTCCAAGTGTTTCCATGGTACGGAGCTCAAAAAAGAGAAGGACATCAGAGCTGGCATCTAAAGTTTCAATCCCGAAGGATTCTCTGTTACTCTCATGGTTCCAACTCCTTCCTCGGCTCCGGAACAACCTGTTTTGCCAGTCACTACCCTACCAAGGATAAAATATTCTATTTCACTGGATCCTATTTCGGATAGACCACACTCCCCCTATTTAGAGAGGCCAAAGTCTCCATCTGTTGTTTCAGTACATTCTTCCAGGAGTCTCACTGAAGTCGATGTGGAGAGGTTGGTGATGAAGATTCTTTGGGTCCAAGGTGTGTCAGGCATCTCGTCGGCTGTCAGCTCCTACCCCTTTTGTGTCAGGCACCAATACCTTCCACTTCCTCTGCTAACCCACCTCTTCTAACCTCCACAAATACCTAGAGTTTTTGGTTACAAGCTTCCCAGAACCAACCGTGTTGATTGCAAATGTTTCTTTTTCATCAGATCAGACAATTGCCCTGAGTAGTCCTCTCGGGGCTGCAGCCTGGTGGTCAGTTCCGAGTCTTTCGAGTCTGTTCTTGGGTTTTCAGAGTGGTCTAATTTTCGATGAGGACTTCATTGGGACCAGGGGGACTTCGGAGCCAAGGCCTTCCTTTTTGGCTCTGGAGCACCCGTCCGACCTTCAAGGCCATGGAGGGTATTGGCTACTTCCAGCACCAGGTCAGTTCCTAGCCAGCACCAGGTCAGTTCCTTCCTCGTTGGAGCATCTGTATCTGGCCACCTTGAGTCTGGAGTATCAACCAACTCCTTTACAGGGACAGCGGATATTGCAACTTCAGGCTACCCAACAGGGTACTCCTCCTCCTCCTTCTGAAACCTCCCCAGATGTTCCCCCTGAGGAGGTCCCTTGAAAGAAATTGTGCAAGAGAAAGCACCTGGACTCCCCAGAAGAGTCCATCACAGAAGACACAGATTTTGATGAAGGTGAAGGGTCCCCCAGATCACTTCCTGATGATGTCTCATTTGGAGACATCTTGGAAATACTTAAACAGAGAGGTGTTTGGAAGTCCCTCAACCCTTCAGCTGAGGAATCTGTGTACCTGCAGGCTTTTGGTACCTGTCTGTCTACTTCCTGAGTATCTCTACCCACCGAAGAGCTCATTGAATGGATCTCTTGATGGGTGTGGAAGGCTCCTGATGACACAGAACCAATTCCCAAGAAACCAGATAAAATCATTACAGCCCCAGAAGACAAGTCTTTTTGTACTAAGGGAATCCTGGTAGATGCCATCGTGGTAGTGATGGCCACTTTGAAGGAACTAGTGGAAGAAAGTTCCTCTATCCATCCATCCTTCTAACAAAGAGTCGTGGGCGATGGATATATTTGGGAAGCAAGTTTATTCTTCATTGAACTTTGCCCTGTGATCTTTGAACTACCTGGCACATTTTACAAGATTGCAGAGAGATCTGATTAAGGAGCTGTCGGATACCGTCTCAGGAGCTATTTCTGAAAAGGTTTGGGATTTAGTCACCTCTCAGTTTGCCACCCTGACATCCATTTCCAATTCGTCCATGAGGCTCATTTCTCATGTTGCCGAAGGAAGGACAAGAACAGCAGATTCAAGCATTTCCATAAGGGTGCATGCCTGGATGCGCTTATGTGATTTTGCGGAGCCCTTCAAGTATTCATTTGACAGTGCACCCTTTGAAAGCTCTTCCCTTTTTGGCCCAACTGTTAGAGATACTTTAACCAGGTGCAAAAAGGATGGGAAAAACCTGTCTGCTGTAGGAGTATGTTTTTCCACTCCTCAGAGGTCCTTTCCTAGGAATCAACAAGGAACAAGCAAACTGTGGCTCAGGAACTCTCAAAGGTCTTTTCAGTCTATGCCTGGTGAAAGTTCCCTCAGAGGCAGAGGGGGGAACAGTAATGGAAGATGCCACCCTTGCTGCAACATCAGGGTTGCTGGGATTCCTTCTTCTTCCCTTTCAGCACTCCTGAATGGGGGCCTGATTGTCCACCTCTGGAGGCAATCAGGGGTCACTTATTTCTGCACCCAAAAACCTGGCAAGAAATCACCTCTGATACAGAGTGCACTGAGTGAGTGCAGAGAATCATTTCCAGAGGCTATACAATTCCCTTTTCCCTTCATCTTCCCAGTTCAAAGACATTCCCCGATGTTCCTCCTAGTCAGAGGGACAGGCAGCTATTCAAATTCAAAAGCTACTAGAAAAAAAGAGTCATCCAAGAAATCTCACCAGACCAAATGGGATCCGGATTTTACTCAAGATTCTTTGTAGTGCCCAAAATGACAGGGAACTGTAGACCAACTTTGAATCTCAGCAAGCTGAACAAATCTGTTTGAAAAACCAAATTCCAGATGGTCACAGTTCAGTCCATTCTTCTTTTTTAGGAAAGGATGACTGGATGTACTCTATAGATCTTCAGGATGTGTACTACCACATAAAAATGGACAGACAGTCCAGAAGATTCCTTCACTTTTGGCTGGGTGCCAGTCATTACCAATTCAGAGTTCTGCCCTTCGGTCTCACCACAGCCCTCAGAGTGTTCACCAAATGCATGGCAGTAGTAGCAGCTTACTTAAAACTGCAAGGATTCCCAGTGTTTCTGTACTTAGATGACTAGCTCATTTCCACTACTACCAGGCAACTACGACTAGACGCAAAACAAATGGTTCTACACTTATGCGACCTTCTAGGCATCATGATCAACTTCAACAAATCCTTGCTGGAACCCACACAAAATCTAACATTTATACGAGCGCTGTTAGACATGAGAACCTCCATTGCCTCACAATACCTGTTGTCTCCTAGCCAGGTTTCACATGAGAATATTTCAATGGTTATTTGCGGTACAATGGTCAGTCCTTCATCATCCCTTAACAGTGCCAATTTTGATCACCAACATATGCAAAAGGGATCTTCTATGCTGGATTAATTCAAGCCACGTTTGACAAGGATGTCTGTTCATCCGTCCCCCCAGCCCAAGGCCACAGTGACCATGGACGCTTCCCAGCTTGGGTAGGGAGGCATTGCCAGGGAAAGACAGTCCAAGGCACTTGGTCCCAATCCAAGGCCAACCTGCATATAAACATTCTAGAGATGAGAGCTGTGCTACTGGCATTGCGAACATTCCAAGACCCTCTACCTCTGGAGACGATTGCGGTTCAGACAGACAACATGTCAGTGGTCTGGTACATCAACAAGTGAGGGGAACCAGATCTAACTCCTTATTCCAAGAAGCCCTTAGAGTTTGGCAATGGGTGATCTCATCCACCACTTTCTGATCGCAACTCATATTCCAAGGAATTCCAATGTGATAGCAAACAGATTGAGCAGGTGCATCCTTCTACCTCACTAGTGGTCCTTCAACCCAAAAGTACCGGAAAGGATTTTCCAATTATATGGCCAGTTTTGTTGCGACCTTTTTGCCTTTCCTCTGAATAAGAAATGCAGCAGCTACTTCACCCTCATCCCCTCAGAAAGGGAATTTCCAATGGATGCTCTACTCCACAATTGGTTCCCCGGTCTCCTTCTTTACACCTTTCCTCCAACCCAACTAATTCACATATTTCTACAGAAAGCAGACAAGTTGAAGAGCAAAGTCATCCTCATTGCCTCCTTTTCACCTCAGCAGATTTGGTTTCCTTTCCAGTGGCCTCATCTGGTACAAGCACCATGGATTCTGGATCCAAATCCAGACGTCTTGTCACACTTGAAAGGCACCAGACACCCAGACATTACAAGTCTCAAGCTGACAGCTTGGTTTCACCAATTCCATTAGTGGCTAGGCATGATAGGCTCTCTTCCCCAGTTAAACATATAATGTTGGCGTCGTATAAACTGTCTTCTCACAAACTTTATGTGAGTAAATGGAAGAGATTTGTTCGCTGGGCCTCCTTACATGACCTTGATCCTTTTTCAGCACCAATCCAAGAAATTCTTCACTTCCTAGCCTCTATTTTCAATGATGGTGCTTCCACCTCTATGATTAAAGTTCAACTGGCAGCCATCTCCAATTTTGATAATGGTTTCCATGGATCATCCGTGGCCTCACACAGACTTTGCAAAGCCTTTTTAAGAGGTGCTCTTCTCTTAAAGCCCCCTTACAAGGACCCTACTCATCCCTGGGACCTTACTTTAATGCTACAGACCTTGACTCAAACCCCAATCGAGCCAGCCTCTAGATGTAATCTGAAGTTTCTATCCTGGAAAACTCTCTTCTTAGTAGCCATCACCTCAGCTAGAAGAATTTTGGAAATTCAGGCACTTTCATCTAGACCACCATACTTGATTTTTCACAAGGATAAAGTTTCTTTCAGGACCAGTCCATCCTTTTTACCTAAAGTTGTATCAGAAACCAATCTTAATCAATACATTAATCTTCATGTGTTCTTCCCATTTTTTTCTAACAAAGGAGAGTACACATTACATCTATTAGATGTTCACAGACAACTAAGATTCTTTCTTGACAGGACCAAGAACATCAGGAAATCTGATCAGCTGTTTGCTTCTTACTCGCATATCAAATTGGGACAACCTGTAAATAAAGTAACCCTAGCTATGTGTATTTCCTTTGTTTATAAGATGAGTGGTATCTCCTTACCTTTACAGCTAAAAGCAAATTGAACTAGAGAGGTAGCTACTTCCGCAGTCTTTCAGTCAAGAACTTCCATGAATGATATGTGCAGCTGCAACTTGGGCATCTCCCCATGCCTTTGTTACTCATTACAAGTTAGATCTGGTCTGTAGGGGAAGAGGATCATTTGGTTCAGTGGTGCTCAGGAATATCTTTACTTAAGTTCACCCAGGGTTCTAAGTAGCTGGGGACTCTGTCCAACAGGTGATGACAGGATGAAGATTGACAACTTCAGATAAAGTAGTTATGTCTTGGCGTAACATTCTATCTGAGTTGTCCATCTTCATCTGTCATCCCCTCCCTATTTCCCCCTACCAGATTTCCTGGAAGAACAGACTTTCCCACGAGAGTTCCTTTTAGAATATAATTATAATCCAGATATAGCATCTTTCAGTACCTTTTTACATCTTTCTTTCTGTAATCAGCAAACTTGATCTGATGTAATCTACCTTATGCATTATGGGTAGGGGATGTGCTCAAGAGTTTTTGGAGTCCACTAGCTATAAAAATGGCCAAGTCAGTTCTGAAGGATCAGAACCAAACCCACAGGTGATGATAGATGAAGATGGACAACTCAGATGAAGTGTTTTGGGAAGACATAACTTCTTTTTAACATCATTGGGGACTCAATGATTGCACCCAGTTTACAATCATTGGCAAACTTAGTAAGCTAAAGGCCATCTTCTTTAACCTGGACTTCCAAGAAATAGATTCCAAATAATAAAGAGCCTAATACAGATCCTTGTGGTATGCCACTGATGATGAGTCTACTGGTAGAGATGGAGTCACCAGCTTTGACATTATATGTTCTGTTGGTGAGCCAGTTAGCTTACCCGTCTAGTGATGTAAAGGTTAACTCCTAGCTGGAATAGTTGTTCAATGATACCCAAGTTTGGGATTGTGTCAAAGGCTTGGGCTAGGTCCATGTATGTGGCATGCACTGTCTTACCTTTATCCAGGTCTTTGGTGACTTTCTCGAAGAAGTCTACCAGGATCAATAAGCACAATCTATCCTTAACAAAGCCAAACTGGGATGAGTCTAGAGTTTGAAGGTTGCCTATGTCCTTGTTGATAAGGTCCATTATGATCCTTTCCATAGTCTTGCAGATGAGGCTGGTTAGACTTATGGGTCTATAGTTCCCAGGGTTGGTTGATGGCCCCCCTTTATGCAAAGGGATTACTGTTGCTGTCTCCATTCTGCTGGTACAAAACCAGTTGTCAGGCTATGGTTAAAGAGAGAGGTAAGTGGGTCAGCTAGGTCATGTTTTAGATTGCTTAGTAAGTAACCTGGGATGTTATCTGGTCCCAGTGAGGCTGTGTTGTTGGCCTTGGAGAGCACAAATATGAGATGGTCTCTAGAGATACTAGGTAGGGAACTGCTGTTAGGTATGTTTTGGGATATGGTTGGTGGGGATGGGGGGGGGGGGTGAAGTTTGCACCAAATCTGTCAGCTAGCAGATTGGCAATGTCCTCAGGTATAGTGTGAGTGGTACCATCTACTGCCAATTTAGTACATAGCTGGGCATTCCCTTTTAGATTTCGGATGTAATTAAATAATGCCTTATGAATGTCCTTGGCTAGGGATGGTATTTTAGCTTCATAATTAGCTTTATAGGACTTTATAAGACTTCTGATTTGCTTGTTCAGTATGTGGAGGGAATTCTTCCTCTGCAAAGGTAATTGTCTCTTGTTCTTAGACATCAGTTTCTTACTTTTGTTATACAATCTCTTTATACTAGATGTCCACTAAGGTAGCTTATTTTTTTGGGAGGGCATGTTTTTTATCCGGTCAGGTACAGCCAAGATTATACAGTTGCTAAGATGATTAAACAGGGCATCTGTGTACATCTCTGCATAGGAGTCATTATTGCCTGTGATTGCAGAGGGTATACCGTTTTAAACTATCACTTAATAGGCTGTAGCTTGCTGTGGAGAAGTTCCTTGTTTTTTTTTTTTTTTTTTTTTTTTTTTTTTTGCTGCTTTGGGTGTGTGGGGTGCAATAGTTACTTTGAATGAGACTGATTTATGATCCAACCTTACCAGGGAGGGCATCACACAGTGGGCAGTGCAGTGGGATTACCCATTACCAACAGTTCAAAAAATAGATGTGAAAGAAAATGGATATAGTAGTCCATGAATAGAAGACAAAAGTAGTATTGATCATTGAAATTGCTACACCCAGTGATTATAGTGACTTACATACAGAGTGACACATAGTCATAAAATACCAGAATTTGCAGGCAGAAATGAGGGCAATGTGGAAGAAGGATACCCACACAGTTCCATTAGCAATAAGAGTAATTGGTCTCGTAAAAAGTAATATACAGTCATATTTAGATATGCTGCCTATACATGTAACTCTGTATGAATTGCAGAAGGAGTCAGTTCTGGGCACATTGCAGGTGCTGCAAAGAGCGGGTCGATATGAGCTCACTGTCGACCCTATGTAAACGAGAGCTTACAGTGTCGAACTGTCAGAACATCAATTTAATTCCAAGGGGAAAAAAATCGCTGTTCCAACAAAAAAATAAAAAAACAAAACACTTTAAATATTACATTAAGTGGGGGGCTTCACCCTTCATACCCCCCCTACTTAAATATGCCAACTCCAAGACCGCACTACAGTGCCAAAAATGGCAAAGTAATGAAGCGGCCAAGCAAATTCTTTCCCAGGGAAAGAATTTGCTTAAAAGCCGCTTCGATATTTTGCCATTTCAGTCTTTTAAGTTCGACCAAGACGCATTTGAAAGAATGTGTTTTCGATCTTCTAATAGGAACCCACGAAGAGCACTTTGGATAACATCAAAGATTGAAACAATACTAATTCCACAAACTTTCATTTTACCTTGACTATTAGAAACCCAAAAGACTTGGGAAATTAAACAGTTTCTACTTATCCAAATTTCATCTTTTTGAATGCTACATCTGTTGTTGTTTGTCTTTTTCCCGGTAAGGGGTCACCACAGTGGAACTCCGGTATGCTAATGATTGGCAGTAGATTTTTACAAAACGCCGAGGTGCCAGCTCGACGCCCAACCTTCAACGAAGGCACGCCCATTTACGCACCCATGTCTTTCAAACGCTACCCAACCGCGGGGAGGACATGCAGACTCCACACAGAAGGCACTCCCAAGCCATGCCGAGAATCGAACGGGAGAACCTCTTGCTGTGAGGTAACAACGCTACCACCTTCCCACCGCGGCAGTTCGAATGCTACATCTATTGTATATATCAGTATCTATTGTATGATGGCATATGTACCTACTTTTGCTGCTTATTAATATTTATATAACATTTGTGTTTAACAAACTGTTTTTCTTTCTTTACTGCATGGGAATCTTCTCTTGAAAAAATCGATTTGCTGCATATTCATTTTTCTGCCAGGATTTTATTTAGTTGGCGTTCATTAGCCAGTATTCATATTAACTTAATTTCTCAGAAATCATAATTATTTTCAATGTTTATCATAACAGTATGACTTGGTTGGCACCACTATCTTCAAAAAAAGTTCTTTTTATCGACAAAGATCCCTTGACTTTATATCAGGCATAATTTTAGTCCTAATCAGTTATTATGGGGCTATGAACTTAGATATATATATATATACATATATATGTATATATATATATATATATATATATATATATATATATATATATACTTAAATTGATCGAATACCATTTATGTAAACGTGCATAATGTTGAAACAAGTTGACAGACATTATGCATGTTGACATGCTACTATGTTTGCACCGAGAATTAAAATTAGCTTATGCAAAACTAAAAAAAAAAAAGAGAAAGAAAGCATAATTTTTTGCAGGGGGGGAAGCCCCCTTGCTCCCCCAGTAGCTGTGTAAAATTGACAATCCCTGAGTAGGGGAAGATTCCCTTTCACCAGGGATTGTTTGCTCTCATAGTTAGTATATATAATTAGCAGGAAGTGTGGGGGGTGTAATTGGGGGAGCTTGTCTTCCTGCAAAATATGTTTTACATTATGTATGAAACTGCATGTGAATAGCCCAGTGTTAGCTGTTTTTTGACCATCTGTAGTCAAAGTTTTTGCAGTCAACTGTGGGTGTTTTCATTAAAATCAGTTACACCCATGTGTGTGTGTGTGTGTGTGTGTGTGTGTGTGTGTGTGTGTGTGTGTGTGTGTGTGTGTGTCTGTGTGAATGTATGAAAACCTTGCACTTTTTTGGACTACATCTTAGGGTACCCGTAGAACAGAGAGTGTGCATGTACCTTTAAGAAACATTTCTCGATGTAAGCACATGCAAACAGCGGTGCCATTTTGAGAGAACAGCCAGAGTGTTAACATGTACGAGTGTGGTAGCCAATCTGTTTAGAAGTTTATTTAAGTTTAAGTTACAAAGCCTCATTCCTGATGTGTTTGTGTGTAATAAAGCTGCTTGAACTGAACCCACGAATGTTTGTCTGTTTTATACTGACCAGTAAAGTGCAGTCATTTTAAAATAATTCTTACACTGATAAGGAGTGGTTTCACAAAGTACAGTGATTTCAAAGTGGTCTTATGCTATGGAGTCTTATTTGGCGTAGTGCATTTTTATTTATTTGTTTATTTATTGACATTTGGTAACCAGGAAAGTCCACTAGATCAGTAATCCATTTTCAGTGGAGGCCCAGGGAGAAAAGCTCCAAATACATTTACAAATAAATGGCATAACATTGTAGAAGCAAGTATATACAGCTTATAAAAAGAGGATGAAGTATAGTTACAATGAAAAATACAGAAAATTGCATAAGTTCCAAAAAACAGTTACAAAAAAAAGTGAAGACATTATATTATCAACTTTACAGAATAAACATCAGTTACAGAAGGTATATGCAGAATATCTTCGATGGATTTTTTTTTTTATCAAACAGTTATTCATAAGGAGGTATTTCACAGACCTAGTCCACTTGTGTTTGATTATAATACAGCAGAAAATTAGAGATTATTTGAGCAGGAATAAGATATTTTCATACAGGCAGCTTTTTCTGACAAAGATCTACATACAAGAGCATTCATTTTGGTTAACTTAGCTGGGTCAGAGACTACTGAAAGAGAGTGTTCAATTGTGTATCTACCAGCAGTATATGCAGAAGAGGGGGAACCGCCATACTGTGGTACCTGCTGAATCAAGGGAGGACCCTGATTGCTTGAAATGTAAATTTAGAGAAATGAGCAACCCCCAGACAAATGTTACATTAGAGAGGTGCTTATTTTATATTAGAAACCAAAAGCCAGGTGAAACTTTTGCGGCTTATATCAGTGACTTGAGAAATAAAGCCAAAACGTGCAGATTTGGTGACTTGAAAGACGAGTTAAAGGACAGGCTTGTGTGTGATATTAATAGTGCTGCAGTGAGAAAGATTTTGCTTCGTGACAGTGATTTAATGTTAAGCAAAGCCATAGAGGTTTGTCAAATACATGAGCTCACAGAAAGGCACACAAGTGTGCTTGCAAGTAATATGAGTATATTTTCAGCAGCCTGTAGAGCAAACGTAGACAGCATGCAACACATGGCAAGCAGAAACAGGCCTAAGCACATGGCAGCAACAACCCTTGCGGGCTCCCCTGGGAAACCCCGTAGCTTTCAAGCAAGTTCTAAGACTAGTTCAGTAAAAGGACATGCTTGGTGCAGTATGAGGGTGAGTCAGCAAAACCCAAGTCAAGTCTTATTGTTGACTGTCATAATTGTGGTGCCAATCATGAGTCTAAAAGAGAGAATTGCTTAGCATTTGGTCAGCAATGCCACAAGTGTTAAAAATAGAATCACTTTCAAAAGATTTGTAAATCAAGCAAGCCTCATTTAGTTATTAAGAAAGGTCAGTCAAAAAAGCAAGTTGATCATGTAGAGATCTGTAACCCTACTTTCTGTGTAGATGGTGTATCAGTGGCAGTGTAAAGGTTAATGCAGTAGATTTGTTGGCAAAGAATGAAGTATTTTCTACTATCCTGATCAATGGTAAACCCACAGAGCTCAAAGTAGACACTGGTTCAAAATGTAATGTAATATTAGCAGAAACATTTGCTAAAGTGAGGGCTGGTGAGCAACTTAATTTGGCCAATAGTGTCAAGCCTGTTGCTTATGGAGCTGAAGAGATTCAAACCGAAGGCTCAGTAGTGCTTTCATGCTATTCGGCTGGGAACAGTTACAGCTTGTAATTTTATGTAGTCAGAAGACCTGTGCAGTCATTATTGGGTCTCAGACACAGTTTGAGAATGAAACTACTTTCTTTTATCAAAGAAGTCCATCATGTAAGCACGTCCCAGTTCCAGCTTCAGTGACTATATTTTCTGAGTATGCTGATGTTTTTAATGACAAGTTAGGAAAACTTCCAGTTGTGTACTCCATGAAAGCAGATCCAGAGGTCAGTCCAGTGATCAGATCAGCAAGGAGAGTTCCAGTAGCTATGCAGGACAAAGTCAGGTCCAGTTAGACAAAAAAGTGCAGCAAAGTGTGATTTGTCCAGTCACAGAACCAACTAAGTGGGTGTTTTCCATGGTAGCTGCTCATAAGAAAAATTCAGATGAAATCAGAATATGCATTGACCCAAGGCATTAAAAAGACCTCATCATCCTATGCGTACAGTCGAGGAGATTGCCACCGTCATGCCAAATGACACTGTTTTTTCTGTCTTAGCTGCAAAGAGTTCATTTTGGCAAGTAATGCCAGATCATAAATCTTCACTACTGACTACATTCAGTACCCCATTAGGTAGATGCAGATTTCTCAGGATGCCTTTTGGAATAAAGTCTTTCAGCATACAATGGAGCAAATTTTTTTCAGGCTACCCGTGTGCAATAATAGTTGATGATTTACTGGTTGGAGGCAATGGTGAAGCAGAGCATGACAGAAACCTCAGGAAAGTTCTGGACAGAGCGTTTGAAGTGAATTTAAAGCTCATTTCTCTGAAATGCAAATTCAGACTACCAGAAGTTACTTATGCAGGTCATTTAGTTACCATTACAGGCCTACGACCAAACCTTTCTAAACAAGCAGCCATTCTTGAGTTGCCAGCCTCAGACAATATCCAAGCTTTACAGCATTTTCTAAGTTTGATTATTTGGGCAAATGTATCCCTGACTTTAGTGAGTTATCAGTGCCTTTAAGAGAAGTGACACACAAAAATGTTACGCGGTCATGTTAGAACAACACCAGAGAGCATTTGACAACCTCAAACAGCAAATTGCCAACCCGTCTACATTAAGATACTATAATGTCCACAAACCAGTAGTTCTTTCCTGTGATGCTTCAAAGTTCAATCTTGGTGCCATTATTCTTCTAGAGGGCATACCTATTGCCTATGCATCTAGAACTCTTACTCAAACTGAAATGCAGAATGCTCAAAGTGAGAAGGAACTTTTGGTAATTGTGTTCGCATGTTCGAAATTCCATGATTATATTTATGGTCGAGCTATCCACATAGAAACTGACCATCAACCTGTAGTCACTATTTTAAAGATGCCTATGCATTCAGCTCCAGCAAGACTACAAAGAATGATGCTCAAGTTACAAAGGTACAATTTCAAAATGGTTTATACAAAAGGCAAACTTCTTTATCTGGCTGATACCTTATCCAGATTGCCCAGAAATACCACGGAACAGCTTGATGCAGAGAATTTTGATTTCGATGTCATGGAAGCATAATTTTTATACCACGGGACTTGAGCTAAGAGATCATACAAAGACTGATCCTGTTTTGCAAAAGCTTACCCACTTCATTAATGTAGGATGGCCGTCAAAGCAATCTTGTGTACCACTAGAAGTGCAACCTTACTTTCCATACAGAGATGAGATACTGATGGAAGATGATATCATTTCAAAGGTCCAAAAGTTATTGTTTCTACTTACAACGTGAATACATTCAGGTTTTGCATCATGGTTCTGATTCTACCAAAAGAAGGGCAAGAGGACTAGTGTTTTGGTCTTCTGTATCGAAAGACATTGATAAAGTGCTTTCTTCTTGTTCAGTATGCAACAGTACTAAGCCACATTTGCAAAAAGAGCCACTTCAGCTAAGCCAAATTCCTGAACTACCTTGGTCAGCAGTAGCAACTGACATATTTGAGTGGCACAGTCAACATTACTTAGTGTTGGTAGACTCTTATTTGAACTGGTTTGAGAGCAATTTGCCACCTAACCTAACGTCCAGTGCTGTTATTACTAAGATGAAACGTCATTTCTCGGTCCATGGTAGTCCACACAAAGTTATTTCTGACAATGGCTCTCAGTTTACCAGTCAGTTGTTTAAGAGATTTGCAAAAGAGTGGGACTTTATCCATGTTACTAGTAGTCCTGCATATCCTCAGTCAAATGGCCTTGCTGAACGTGCAGTACAGAGTGCAAAGCAATTACTAGAGAGGTCAAAGCATGACAATATCAGTGTTTTCTTGAATTTACTTAATCTTAGAAATATACCCCGTGGCAACCTACTTGGGTCGCCTGCTCAGAGAATTCTGTCTAGACAAACCAGAACAACTTTGCCTATTAGTTCTAATTTGTTGGTGCCTAATGCTAAAAAAACAGAGCAATTGAAGCCCAGCTTTTAAAGAAGCGTTCTTCTCAGAAGTCCAGGTATGATAAAATGAGCAGATTTCTTCATCCTTTAAAAGAAGGAGAGACAGTGAGGATGCAAATGGCGAAAGGCTTTGATCAAATTGGTCAAGTGAGAGGTATATGTGCTGAGCCAAGATCCTACTTAGTGGAATCCGAAGGTACAGAATACAGGAGCAACTACAGACATCTTCTTCCTGTTTCAGAAATGATGTTGCAACATCATACCTGTGATACAGACTCTAGATCTCAGAGCAACCCTGACAATGTTTATACTGAAGACTGAAGTCTCAGTATCCATTCCTGTTCCAGATGATGTCCCAGTTGTCCCCAAAGTTGAACATTCCTTGAAGACAGTCCCCATTGCTAGATCCACGTCTGACTTTTATGTTACATGATCAGTTCGTATTTCTAGACCTAGTTTAAAATACATAGCAACCTGGACATGAATGTTTTATATGCATCTGATTTTGTATGATTGCATGTCAGAGAATTAGTTCTGCATAATTGCATGTCATTGAATACTGTCATTTGGTATATGATCTGTTCCTCAGAGCGAAGATGTAGAACAGAGCGTGTGTGTGTAACTTTAAGAAGCATTTCCAGATGTACGCACATGCATGTAAAATGTGAGCACATGCAGGCAGTACTACCATTTTGAGAGAACTGCCAGAGTGTTAACATGTATGAGTGTGGTAGTCAGTCTGTTTATAAGTTTATGTAAGTTTAAGTTACAAAGCCTCATTCCTGATGTTTGTGTGTAATAAAGCTGGTTGAAATGAACCCATGAATGTTCGTCTGTTTTATCCTGACCAGACAAGCGACAGTACGTAAGAAATAAGGAAGCATTCTTTGTTTGAAGCAGAACTTATTGTATCTGCTTTAGTAGATTATATTACTTTGGAGTTAACAGCACCAGTTGTCTGCCTTTCACAACAGTATCTCCTTGTGGGAAATAAAACTCAAAGAACTGAAAGTGGCCTGGAATACAGCTTTATAGGTAAGTGTATGCACTATCTGCAATCACTGAAAGACCTGTATTGGTTCCTTAATGTAAAAATCTGTCCAGATAAAAATACTCAGGAGAGTGTAAAATCCCAAAAGTTATAATTTACTCTTAAAAGTGACCTGTCGTTGAAGATCTGCTGTTGAGGCAATTACCTAACATAGGTGTGCTTTCTTTTTCCATAATCGCCATAGCATGAAATCTGTTTGTAAAATTAATTTATGCATTGGTTAATGTTTGAGAGCTAGTATCTCAATTATCTTCTTTTCCTGCAACAGCGATCCTGTTATTCACACAACCTTTACTGTGAGTCTCTCTCACAAATGTACTTTATCATGGCTGGCAAGAAATGTTGAACCTATTAAGTAGATAGGAGAAAGTGAAAAAACACTCTAATCACCCTTGATAGCTGCCTGAATGACAACCCCCAGTCTCCTGTGACTCAGTGAAGGGAGTGACTGGGATGATAGAGGGTCTGATGTTTGTCAGAGTGAAAAATGGCAGTATTGCAAAGGACTCTTGTCAGCCCTGTTGTGAATATTTCCAAATGTCCACATTTTAGAATATTTTGATGCTGCTGACAGTCGATAATGAGTTATCAAAGATATCACAAAGTTATAAAATCAAGAATGAGATATTCCTGCTTATTGGGGGTTCTAATTTGATGGAAGCTTCTTAAATCCTGTAATTTTTTGCATATCTTCTTTTTCTTTTGCAGAATCCCAAATTGTATCAGACGATGAAGACCTTGATGAAGTTCTTCCTCTTCCATCATCTCTGCCCATCGAAATACCAGTACCTTACAATTCAGTTTCTGAACTCATAGGTTCTCAAAATTAGTCTGAGTATGAATGCTTGAATTGATCTCTGAATCCTAGCAAAACAGTAATGCTGTTAATCCTAAATGTCTTACATTACTACTTATGCGCCTTTACTTTCTTGTGAAATTGGAGTATTACTTTTGAAATTTGAAATTACTACATATGAACCGCTATGTATATTATTCAAAACATATATATATATATTTATATATATATATATATATATATATATATATATATTCAAAACACACACACACACACACATATATATACACACACATCCTTTACAAGAAATGGTTCACCTTTTTTTACAAAAATATCTTTCTTATCAAATTAAAAAAATATGAATATAGTTTCTCAGTTTCTGTTCTAAAAGCAGTTTCTTTCATTTACATAACTGTAGTATCTAGAGAAAGGTTTCTTCATTCTGTTGTAAGTCTAAAGTATGTCATACACTTCTTTTTCATTTGTACTAGTAATCTGTTGTTGATTGTGATGTAAAGGATATTATTTCAGCCTAATGCCACCACAATAGCAGTGCAATTTATGGAATATTCTCAGAGCTGATTTTCTTCTTTTGTTAATATGAACTCCATGCTGTTTTTTTTTTTCTTTTTTCATTGTGAAACTATAGAAATTGTACCATGGGACTTAAAGTACTTGTGCATAGTCAAGAATTTCCTTTCCATTTACTAGTTGTATTTCTAGCCCCTGTTTGCCAAGCTGGAATTCCATCATGTCTGGGTGTCAGCATCCTGTAATTTTAATGACACATCTTGTAAATCTTTCTTCATTTCTTTCTTCCCTGCCTATGATAGTGCTTAGTTACCTTTTGGTGCTCCTTTTTTGTTGGAGACACTGCAGCTTGTGGCTGAATCCGAAGCATTGTACTTGTAAGTGTGAGGTATCTTCCCAGTTTTCATATAATTTCACATTGGTGGCTGTGATTGATGACTGTTAGCTTCAGCACTTCTATGGAGCAGATGTTTTGGTTGTTCCTACATCCCAGATGAATGGTGTTTAACTAATAACTCAAGCACTGGAGGAGTAGGCTGGGTAGGGAGTAACTGATGCTGTTTCACATATTTTTGGGGGTGGGTGTTGGGTGAGCTGCACTACAGGACCATAATTTGGGGGAGGTGGATCAGTAAGTACAGTCACCAAGGAGTGTACAGTGCTGCAGCTGAGGATCATGGATGTGTGGAAGCATGTGGCTACACTGGCACAGCATAGTGGACATTGTGGCAGGCTTTTCATCCAACAAAGAGAAAAAAAATCCTAACTCCTGCTGGGTGATGGCCATGATCACTGGCTATTACCTCCCTCTCCGGGTCTCCATGAAAACTGTGGGTCAAGAGGAGGAGGAATAGGCCATTAGGGGATGGTGGCTTGATCATCACTAGGGAGAGGTAGATCAGAGAACAACAAATTTATTTTAAAATAATTTTCTAGCCATTTATTCCAAGTTAATGGAAATTACTTATTCACTTTATAGTGCTGCTGATTATTGGAATTACTTTGTTACATGTGGTAGTGATTTTTGAGTGGCCCAGAGTCATAACACCTCAGAAAAAGAGCAAGATAGTTGTTAGATTGCCTTTCAGTAATCAGATTTTCTCCAAAGTACAATGATCTCAGTGCAAAAATAAAGGGATGTGGCAGTGAAGTTCCCCATATGGAGGTTCGATGGAGACTTGCCCCACCATAGAAATACTTTTTGTTTACACTCACTGACTTGCAGAATAATAAATATCAGTATATGTGATATTCATATGGGTGTACCTGAATTGTCATTTACAAGATGTTGTTGCCAAGCTACTGTAATGCAAGTTTTTATGTGTCAAGGAGACGTAATGAGCAAGTTTTGGAAATGGTTTTGCTTGTTGCTTTATATGTGTCTCTTCATTTCTATGCAGAAGCATCTTGAGCAAAGGATTTTAATGATTACCTTTTGCCTTCTTGGTGTTGGTCCCACATAATTTTTTTTTTTTTTTTTGTCAAATCTTGGGCGTCCTCAGAACAGCATATTAAACATGGCCTGGGATTAGGACAGGGTTCCACAGGATCCCACAGACTGGTCTGCTTCTAACTATGCAACTCTTACCTCACTCCTGCATTACAAATGATCTGATTAGGTGCTCTGGTGAGACATGAATGAGTTATAGAACTCTTGCCTAACCTGTAGGTGCCTGGCCCTCACCCAAGAGAAGAGGAAGGAGTGTGTTGATTGGACAATGGTAGGGAAGTCATGAAACAGTATCCTTCAAATGTAGCTAGCTTCATGTTCTGGGTGGCTTCTAGACTCAATAAGCCTGGAGGATGTATTTAGAACTACTCCCCACCTCAAGTCCAGGCCTAGGACAGTTAGTGGAGTATTTCATAAGTTCCACCAATACCAACCAGACCTTTTAATACATAGTGTTTTAGAGTATATACGTATTCCACCTTAACACTTTTTTCAAGCATTATACTGGAAGTCTTTTTTCAGATTCACCACAGTAGAGTAAGTGATATGCAGTGGGTGGCTGCGGTGGTGCAGCGGTTAGCGTTGCCACCTCACAGCAAGAGGTTCTCCAGTTCGATCCTCGGCTGGGGTGCCTTCTGTGCGGAGTCTGTATATCCTCCCTGTAGTCACGTGGGTTTCTTCTGGGTGCTCCGGTTTCCTCCCACATCCCAAAGACATGCTGTAGGTGGATTGGACACTCTAAATTGTCCCTAGGTGTGTGTGCATGCATGTGTGTGTCTTCTATGGAAGGTTGGGTGCCGGGCTGGCAACTCGACACTGTAAAATTCCACTACCAATCATGTGCAGACAGGTGGTTCGCTGTGGCGACCCCTAACCGGGAAAAGCCGAAAGAAGAAGAAGAAGAGAGTAAGTGAAATGCAGTACACACTGTTGTTTCCCTTCTACTAGTGTAACAAGGACCATGTTGTTGTTTATATGTGCCTCTGGATTTCTGAACACTAGTAGCTTAAGTACAGGATTTTAATTGTTACCCTTTGCCTTTTTGGTGATCACCCCACAGACTGATTTTTTTTTTTCAAATCCTATGACCTCAAGATAGCATATTAAATATAAGCTGTTTTGTGTGCAGCCTTGATCCGTATAGAGCCAGTTAAAGCTAGCTCTGGGGATGAGCCTGTTCCTATCTGCCTCAAGTCTGCAAAACAGCCAGAAAATATGCAGTGTCATTTTTTTCTGTGTATGTGATTAACCTCTGGGTACAACAGTCAGTAATTGGCAATTATGTTTATGAACTGAAATTTTGTAAAGCTGAGCTTTTCTGTATGACCACTTGCTTAATAGTGTATTTTTCATTTCGATAAAAAATATATGTTTAAAATAAAACAGGCAGATAATACACTTGGTCAGGAAACTAATTGAAATGCAATAGATGATCTCTAGTGTGATTCTTTTGAGAATGAGAAAACACCTGTTTTTAAACAACAAAATTACTCACAGAGAATTAGCTCAGACGCAGTTTAAGCAGGCTACATCACATTCAGCCTGACTTGTGAAACAAGTTACTAGAAATGGTATATACCTCATTCTTATTCAGCCACCCCACATTTTAAGTGTTCTTCACAACCTGTAATAGTGCGGCTAATAGTTTCCTCAAAGAATCGAACACTTGAAACTCATAAAGAATCACTGACAAGAGACTTTTGTAAGGGCCCTATCCTGTACACAAACAATATGCTTACACATGGGACTCAGTTTTGTAGATAGTTTCATGTGTTGTGATACTAGGCAATAAAACAGTGCTGCCATCTTGAGCTATCTTTAGCAGTTCATGACTGCACTTTAGCAGTTCATGACTGCACCAACAGGAAAAAAAAGAACTTAAGTAAGAACATGTTTCAGGTCAGCGGTATTCCATGCAGCCCTTGCATCTAAGCAGTTTATTTTATCAAAGTAATAGTTACCATGGCTGAAGGAGATAATGGAGAATGCAAGACTTCCAGAATAGCATGACAACCTGCTTATACTTGCAGTGCAGACCATCAGGTACACAGCACACAAAGAAACAAGATATCCTGTGTTTGCCAGCTAGAGCTTAGATTATATTAGTCCAGGTCATTCGGACTCTATTATTGAAGTTGCTCAGAATGGAGCTAGACCACAAGAGTTCCCTTACAAAGCTTCCATTTTAAGGTTCATGCCTGTTTGGTGAAACCCTCAAGACGGTTTCCTGAAGGACTACTAAGGGAATGTTGGATGTCATCTCGAACCTATATGCTACATCATACCCAGGCCCTTACAGAGTCCTTGAAACTGAAACAACATTCCTTTCAGTAGACAGTAGACAAAAGACTGACCTCCTTGATGAACAGATCAAAGATCTTCAATTTCACGCTTTAACAGTAACAGAACCATGAAAGTTTTTGTCCAAAAGACGAAAGGGAACTGAAGTACTTAACATCTTGGTCCTCAAGCTATTCATTAAAAGTCAGAAATATAGGATTGAAAGATTTATTTTCAGCTATCCTTTCATACACGAAGGAGATCTGATAACTTCATTGCATAATGTGGTTGTATATTTTTGCATTTTATTCAAAGGATTATACTACATATTTCAGTATTCTAGGCAATGAGACAACTCCTCCTTTCCCCCTTCTCTTCCACTTAACCTATACGTAGCTCTCCACAGGTCTTTGCAAAGGTAATATTCACCCTGGTTGTGCTTTTTTAAAATACAGGGGATCTATATAATTGTATACATAGGTAACTATCTTATCAGACTTCAGAGCTAGCTTACAGGATACCATTAGACACAATTATTGACACCCTATAGAATTTGGAAGAATAATATACATGCAGAAAAATACATAATTTTATTAACAAGTAGCTAGCATCTGGGTATCTCCTATAAAAATCATAAAAGCTTATTGGTCAGCTCCCTTAAGTTCAAGCTTATACAACCACTGATGTCATTATTCTGCCTTCTATAAACAATGGCATCATAGACCCACCTGACCCACATTGTACCCTTTTACGTATAGTTCATTCAAATATATGTATTTCAAGAAGCAACAATAATAGAATCAAACCTGGTTCTCCCTCAGTGAAGATGGCTGTAATTTGTATTACTGGGCTGATGATGTAAGGAAGAGTTACAGAAAACTGTCATTCCTGTCACTGTATATAGATACTTCCTTGTGTAACTGACAAATATTCATACAAGAAGACATTTCTCAAGGTCAGTATTCCTAGCAGGAATCCAAAGTTTTCTTAAATATACTCGGAATAAGAGTGTGGAAAGACCTACATCACTTCTTGTGATAAAAACAATACAGTCATAGCCTGTTCTGATTTATGTCGTACATATGTTTTCATTGTGAAATGAAAACAAGACCCTAATGATAAAAACAGCCAGAGTTGTATGTCTTGAGGTGATGGAGTTGGATCTTCATAATACAAAAGTGCAACTTGCAAACAGACATAGTGAATTTATTCACCTTGTTCCAGATTATTTCCAGAAAGTGAAAGCTAAGCCCAAGATGCCCTATATCATCCATGCTGATTCAGAAAAATGTACATTTATTTTGCTTCTTTTTTTTTCCCCCTTGTACATATGGGTCTTCAGAAAATTATGTCAGAAAGAATAGAAACGCTGGTGGTTGCTCTATTCTTGTCATGATGTCACTGGTTCTCTTTTCTGATAACAGTATCACTGGGGGGGTCCCTAGAAAACTAATGCTTCCTCTAGAACTGCTAGCAAAGATTTTGGTTCACCACCCCATCCTGCAAATGCTCCATTTCTACTTTTGAATATTAAATGGACGAACTGTTAAACAATGTCAAAGGTCCATATATATGAAAATAAGGCTGCAGTCCAGAATAGTTATCTACAATGGAAGACAGTGGTCCATTTTTTCACGATCAAAACTCTTCAGCAACTTTTATTCTGTTGTTTCTGTAGCTCTTAGATTAAGACAGTCATAGTAATTCAAGCAATATATATATATATATATATATATATATATATATATATACTTGCATGCTTTGTAAAGCACTGGATTCTGCATTTTTCTTTAGCAGCGTATTTCTTGGTTCTTTTTGTGGTATACATTGACAAGGGTTAGTGTGATCTTGATGTACAGCCCAAACTGATGGGAACTAACATCAGGTAGTAATTCTGGTATTAAGTTCCCTGCTACAGTTTTTTCCACCCCAAGGTAATATCCTGCAATGTATTCTTTTTCCAATAGGTGGGTGGAAAAGCTACATAACAGGATGAATTGAAAGAATCTCTTCAGTTAATTCAGTCATGCAAAAGAGAGAAAAACTGTTGATGTGTGACTAGAAATAATTTTATTAGAATGTGTATGATTTTACTCAACTTTTTTTCTACACACACATACACATATATATCTATATATCTCCATATCTGAATCTACTTCACATGACTGAAAACTCAAAATACTGAATTTCATTTGACTGAGACCATAATACCTAATTTTCAAAATACTGAAAACTTGTTTGACTGAGTCTCATTATACTGAAAACTTACAATGCTAAATTTCAAAATACTGAATTTTAAGCCATAGACATGCACACTTAAAACACCAATGACTAATTCCCAAACTTAAAAATGACTTACTTACCCACTTAACAGAAACCGGGTGATATAAAACTGTGCCACCCACACCTCCCAATGTGGAGGTCTGCACCCCCTAACTATGTATGCTAACAACAGGATCGCAGTACAGTGGGGGGAAAGGGCATATACCTATCAATTACCTTGCCGGGAGCACACAAAACATCTGCCATATTACTTTAGATACTTCCCATAAAAATGTAGAGAGACATACCTACATGTAGAAGCATTACTACACTACTTTCAACACTACTATCAGTATTTTGACAGCACTTTGTTACAGTAATTTTTTTTTTACCATGAGTAAGTCACAAGTGAAGGGAAACACACATCACGTCTATGGCTTAAAATTCAGTATTTTGAAGTTCAGCATTGTAAGCTTTCACTATAATAAGACTCAGTCAAATGAGTTTTCAGCATTTTGAAAATTAGGTATTGTGGTCTCAGTCCAATGAAATTCAGTATTTTGAGTTTTCAGTCATGTGAAGTAGACCCATCTATATATATCTGTATATCTATATCTATCTATATATCTATCTATATATATATCTATATATACACACATATATATATATATATATATATATATATATATATATATATATTTTTTTTTTTTTTTTAAATCCTATCAAGAACTGAACATGCATCATTTTTAGGTTGTGTTACATGAAGTGTTACTTTCACTACTTATGCACAATTTCTGTTTTGTGGATTTCCAAGTGTTTTAAACATGTTCACATAGCCTAAAGGTAAAAACATGCAAAACAGCAGTAAAATGAATTCTGGTGAAGATGAAAAATCTTCATCTGAAGCATAGCCTCCTGCAGGATTCATAAATGCAATATCTACGTAAATACTCTGAATATTCTTAAATGACATTCAGAATGAATCTGCATGTGCTCAACTTGAGCAGGACAAGAAATGAAGAAAATAAAGAAATTGAAAGTTTAAGCTAAATGTCTAGTTTTGAGTCCGAGTGTGAGACGTTATGTAATTTGTTTATTAAAATAAGTTTGCCTTTTCTTTTTGTTTTATCTAAGGTTGCTGATGAAAACAAATAAAATGTCTCCCACCAACCACCTTTGTTGCTTGAATTAGATTGGAGTGATAGCACTTTTGTTGATAATTCTGAAGGAAGCAGTGAAGGATGAGACTGTATTACCTCCCTGAAGAAGTAAATGTTAATGTTATTTTTCAGTTAATAGCTGAACATTTTGAAATGGGTACTGAAGGTATTTCTAAAGAGAAACATTGTTTCAAATAAATTAATGACATTATTGTCTTATTCTTCATTCAGACCATCATCCTATGCTGCCTAACTACGCTTTCCCCTGTCACCACTTTGCAGTCTCCAATCTCCTTCAGATTAGCCCTCCTGCATAGGGTATAATCCACCTGTGTGCATCTTCCTGCACTCTTGTATGTCACCCTATGCTCTTCCCTCTTAAAATATGTATTCACCATAGACATGTCCATGGCTGACACTGGCAATCAAGAAGAAGAGGAGGAGAGTGAGGGCAGTGCCAAGGATCAAATAGTGGAAGTTAAAAAGAATGACTGTAAGGTGGAGTTCAGGGAAGAGTTAAGACAGGCACTGGGTGGCAGTGAACAGTTACCAGGTAGTTGGGTAGCCGCAGCAAAGGTGGTAAGAGAGACAACTAGAAAGGTGCTTGGTGTGATATCTGGACAGAGGAAGGAGACAAAGGGACCTCGTGGTAGAATGAGGAAGTGCAGGAAAGTATACAAAGGAAAAGGTTGGCGAAGAAAAGTGGGATTGTCAGAAAGATGAAAATGTAGACAGGAGTACAAGGAGATGAGGCGTATGGTGAAGGGAGAGGTGGCAAAAGCTAAGGACAAGGCAATACAGTGAGTTGTATGAAAGATTGGACACTAAGGAGGGAGAAAAGGACCTGTACCAATTGGCTAGACAGAGGGACCAAACTGGGAAGGATGTCCAGCAGGTTAGGGTGATAAAGGATAACAGGGAAAATGTACTCAGAAGTGAGGAGAGTGTGTCGAGCATATGGAATGAGTATTTTGAGGGGCTGATGAATGAAGAGAATGAGAGAGAGAGAGGGGGAGGTGTGTGGATGATGTGGGGATAGTGAATCAGGAAGTGCAACAGATTAGCAAGGAGGTAAGGACAGCTATGAAGACAATGAAGAATGGAAAGGCTGTGGTCCAGATGACATACCCGTGGAAGCATGGAGGTATTTAGAAGAGATGGCAGTGGAGGTTTTAACCAGATTGTTAACGAAATCTTGGAAAGTGAGAAGATGCCTGAGGAGTGGAGAAGAAGTGTGTTGTTACAGATTTTTAAGAATAAGAGTGATGTGCAGAGCTGTAGTAACCATAGAGGGATAAAACTGATCAGCCACAGCATGAAGTGATGGGAAAGAGTATTGGAAGCTAGGTTAAGAAGAGAGGTGATGATTAGTGAGCAGCAGTATGGTTTCATGCCAGGAAAGAGCACTACAGATGCGCTGTTTGCTCTGAGGGTGTTGATGAAGTATTGAGAAGGGGTTGCATTGTGTCTTTATGAACTTAGAGAAAGCATATGACAGGGTGCCTAGAGAGGAGTTATGGTATTGTATGAAGAAGATGGGAGTGGCAGAGAAGTATGTAAGAGTGGTACACAATATGTACGAGGACAGTGGTGAGGTCTGCGGTAGGAGTGATGGATGCATTCAAGATGGAGGTGGGATTAAATCAAGGATCATCTCTTTGCCCTTTCCTATTTGGAATGATGATGTATAGGTTGACAGATGAGATAAGACAGGAGTCCACCTGGACTATGATGTCTGTGGATAACATTGTGATCTGTAGTGAGAGTACGGAACAGGTTGAGGAGACCCTGGAGAGGTAGAAATGTGCTCTAGAGAGGAGAGAAATGAAGGTCAGCAGGACTAAGAATATATGTGTGTGAATCAGGGGGAGAACAGAGGAATGGTGAGGATGCAGGGAGTAGAGCTGGTGAAGGTGGATGAGTTTAAATACTTGGAATCAGCAGTTCAGAGTAATGGTGAGTGTGGAAGACAGGTGAAGAAGAGAGTGCAGGCAGGGTGGAGAAGAGTGTCATGAGTGATTTGTGACAGATGGGTACCAGTAAAAGTGAAAGGGAAGGTCTGCAAGATGGTAGTGAGACCAGCTATATTATATGGGTTGGAGATGGTGACACCGACGAAAAGACAGGCGTCAAAGCTGGAGGTGGCAGAGCTAAAGAGGTTAAGGTTTGCATTGGGTGTGATGAGGATGGACAGGATTAGAAATGAGTATATTAGAGAGTCAGCTTAGGTTGGACGGTTTGGAGACAAAGCCAGAGAGACTAGATTGCATTGGTTTTGACATGTGCTGAGGAGGAATGCTAGGTATATTGGTAGAAGAGTACTAAAGATGGAGCTGCCAGGTAAGAGGAAAAGAAGGCGGCCTAAGATAAGGTTTATTGATGTGGTCTGAGAGGATATGCAGATGTTCAGTGTGACAGAGCAAGATGCAGTGGACAGGAAGAAATGGAAACAGATGATCCACTGTGGCGACCCCTAACGGGAGCGGCCAAAAGAAAAAGAAGAAGATTGTCTTATTCTACTGTCTTGTTCCACGTGCCATCACCAGTATTTTGTTTTTCTTTGGTGAATTTATGCTGGTTGAAGTGCTTTTGTGATTCTGACTCTAAGAAAATGCAGTATATTAATCCCTGATATTTTCTAAGAGTTTGAACTTTTTTGAAAAATGGTACAAGGTATCAAAAATTTAATTCACTGGTTCAAATCTATATAACCTGACTTAGGCCAAATTTATTCATCTTTTGCCAGGACTAGTAAAAGTTATATTTGATGCTGCTGCTCCCCAAAAACTAAGGTAGTAAATAAGTTTGTCATTGCCAAGAGAATTCATTTGGCTGCTAAATCATTGACTTTGTTACTGCTCATAGAGAGCATCCACCAAGCTCATTCTATGACAAATGAGTTTTCCTTGGAAGCTGATTTTCAGAAAATTAGTAATGTATTGCTTACTTCTTCTATAACTATTCTACATGTTTACAAAAAGGGAGGCATACCATGGATTTTTGTGGTTATATATCTACCATTACTGCCATCATAGCTGGAAAACAATCTTGGATAAAAGATCAGTCTTACCTTGACAATGTTCTGTCCAAAAAGCAGGTGTCTTTATATTGACTGTTATATTATTTGTGGTACTAATACTCTTATTCAAGACATAGAAAATATAGACAATACTATGAAGAAATATGTTTTATGTCACAACAGATACCTCTTTGTTCATGGGACATGGTAGAAAACTACCATTTTATTATAAAAAGTCCTTCATTCAGTGTTCTTCTTTTGGGGTCAGCCTTTCAGATTTAGATATTTTTTGGACAGGACACTCTTCAGTTAGTGGGAGAGAAAGCCCTAGGAGTCAGAAATCCTAAATGACCATTTTCTGTAGTTCAAATATTGTTTCAGAAAATGGCTCATTAAACCTCTTGCTCCTAAGGAACGAGGAGGGCTTATTCTTTCTGCATCTTAGTTACATATTCATACTTTTCCCATAAAATGTTTTCATAATAGAGGACAGAAGCATAACATTCTTGAACCACTGTGAAACGATTTTTGAAAATGTCTGGTTAGATGGTAGTACTAGAGGAGATAAATTACATGCTTTTTGCCCCAGCTAATTCTGCAGCTGGTATCAATGATAGTGTATCTTTTGATGGAGGCATGACATCATCTAAAGGAAATCTAAGGAAAACAGAGGTAAAACATTTCATCTTCACAACATTGTGTTGTTTCAGATTTTTTTCTAGTGGCCACTAAGGGAGCGGTCAGTGAAGATTAGAGTGGATGTAGTCAGAGGTTATTATATTCAGAGGTTGCACCACTTCCTTTCTGGAACTTCCCAAGCCATCTTGTCCCCCATTCCCAGACTTTTCAAACTATCAATAAGAGGTGCACAGGATAAAGACTAACAAACGTCTTCAAAAAATAGCAGTTAAGAGGTTCCAGTAGCCCACAAGTGATCAGGGATGTACCCTAGATTCTTTTTGTACCCAGAAAGACACAGGACCTCATTAGTCTAAATACTTATATCAAGAAAACCAAAGTTCAGATCATTGTGGAACAGTCCATCCTTCCTTGCCTTTTGGAAGAAGATTGGCTGTATTTAGTAGATCTCCAGGGCATTTAGCTGCATATCAAAAACTGCAAAGACCTCCAGGAGATTCCTCCGGTTCTCTCTAGAAGTCAGACATTATCAGTTCAAAGCCCTGTTATTTGGTCTCACCACTGTCTCCAGTATGTTTACCAAAAGTATGGTAATGGTAGTGGACAATATGAGACTCCAGGGAATCTGTATATTCCAATACCTAGATGACTGGGTACTCATCTCTACCAGGAGGGAATAGTTAGCAAAAGGAAGGGACTGTTTGCTACATCTGTGTCTGTCTTTGGAGAATATCAGTCAATACAGCCAATTCACGCTGGAGTTTCACAGACCATTGCATCTATAGGCTGTCATCTGGGCACAGCACAAAAGATCATGAAGTTGCCACAAGACAGGATACTCTGCATGCAGTCTGTGATACAGCAGTTACTATTCCATCTGTCTTATGGCAACATCAATCATTCTCCTACTTCATGCACATTAATATATGAGAGTGCTACAGAGGACCATCAGAATACAATGATCTCAAATGGATGACCACACAGATCAACCCATATCCTTATCCAGAATTTGAAGAACTAGTCTTCAGTGTTAATTACTTTTTCACACTCTTCCAGCAGGATACCCCTTTGCCCCCCCCCCCCGTCTGTCGGTCACTATTACCATGGATGCATTTACCATAGGGTGGAGAGGGACATTTTTTTATGACAGATGTTCCAAGGAGCATGGGCACAGCAGGAGGCTAACCTGCACATCAGTGTATTGGAGATGAGGGTGGTCTTCCTACCACTACAGACATTTCAGAACTACCTTCCCTATGGGTCATAGTTATGAGTACAAACATGTTGTTAGTCTGCTATATCAAGAAACAATGTGACACCAGGTAACATCCCCTCTGTTAAGAAATAATGATAATGCAGGAATGGGCAATAAACTCACAACGCTGTCTAATAGCAATGCACATCCTAAGCTGAGCCAGCTACCTAGCTGACAGGCTCAGTAGATGTATCCTGATGCCTCATGAGTGATCCTTCATCTTGACTGTAACATGAATTTATATTGCTTTCATGAGGGTAGCTTTACTGTAAATGTTTTACATCTCCATCCAGTACTAATTGCAGCAACATCTTTGCCCTGGTCTCTCCACAGGGACAGATTCCCAGGGACACTCTAGTCCATCAGTGGCTGTCAGTGCTTCTGTTTGACTTTCCAACCCTACTGCTGATTTTAGAATTCCCACAGAAAGCCAAGATGCACAGAGCGATGATAATCCTCATAGCCCCATTCTGACCTCCACAAGTCTGGCTTCCCCTTCACTGGTTTCACCTGGAAGTGAAGCACCCTGCTTCTTGATCTGCTGCCTGATCATCTGTCCCATCTGTTCAACAAGCACACACCAAACCTATCAATATGCAGACTATTTAATGGCTATAGCCATTGACACCTCTGCCTTAGAGTGGGGGAGCACTGTCAAGGGCAGATTGCCCAGGGCATATGGTCACAGTCATAGGCTACTTTAACCATCAGTGCACTGGAGATAAGGCAGTCTGTCTTGCACTCCAAGCTTTCCAAGACTTCCTACTCCAGAGTAAAGTAGCTATTCCTGCTGACAACATTACAGTGGTTTTGTATATCAGCAGGCAACAGGGGAGGCAGTCCTGCCCTGTTTGTTGAGAACCATTGAGAATATGGGAATGGGCTGTGTCAGCCAATCACTTCTAATTCCAAATTGCATTCCTGGAGCAGCTGTTTCTTAGTGGGCATGTTCAGTTATTGCCTTCTGATGCCACACAAGTGGTCAGTTATTTCTTTGGTAGAGCAGAAGTTATTCTGTCATGCTGAAAGCTTTGCTGTGACCTCTTTGCCTCTCTGACAAATGCCAAGAGAGGTAACACTGTTTTCCTTTATCTGCCTTCTGTAAGAGTATTCCAGAGATATTTCTAAGATATTTCTCCATTCCCACTGTTAGTGGGGTTTAGCCAGGAAGCCAAACAGCACAAACAAGTCCAAAATAATTCTCATACCCTCATTCTTTACTTGACAAGTCTGATTTCCCTTTCTCAAGTCTCATATGTAGGAAAAGTCTCTCTGCTTTTGCTCCGTCAGGAACCTACTGTCCTGTCCCTCTGGCAAGTCCTATCTACATCCTCACTACTTGTGTCAAATAGCTTGGTTTCTGCAATTCATCTAATAGCCAGAGATCTTGACTACCCTTATACAGTAGTCTAGATTCTTACTTCTGCACAAACATCCCATACCAGAAAAACAGTGTTACCTCTCTTGGCATTTGTCAGAGAGGCAAAGAGGTCACAGCAAAGCTTTTCCACATGAGGTTTTCACAAAGAACCTAAATCCTTATACTGCTCTTGTACAATCAGTCTTGGAGAATATGGTACATTTTTTGTCATCATAGGTGCACCTTTTCCTCCATGAGAATTATATTTTGTACTGAAAAAAAAAACTCACCCTTTCTTTGAACTAGCTTATATGAAAGAGTTAAAAGTTTTTGTCTTGGAAAACTACTTTCCTAGTCACAGCTCTATCAGTCAGAAGAATGTCTGAGTTAAAATGCTTGTCTCTATAACTCCCTTACTTGGTGATTCATAAAGACAGACTTAGAGTGCACACAAATCCTCCATTCATGACAAAGATAGCCATTGGATCTCACTTGAATCAGTTCACCTTCCAGTATGTTGCCTTGATTATCTGTTGCACTACAGAGATGTTCAAGGCAAGTCATGTATAAAGGACTGTCAGTTGTTTGTATTTGTATCCTTTAAAAAAAAAAAAAACATTTCTAAAGCAGTTCTAGCTAAGTAGGTGACTGATTGCATCAAATGATGCTGTTTAAAAAGTATAGTAATCATTTGCCTACTGTACCAAGGGCCCATTCCACTAGAGCAGTGATTACTTCCAAGACTGTTTTTTGTAGTGTAGCCTTGGATGTTATCACTGTTCTTGCTACGTGTTGATTACTGAGTACCTTTGCATGTCACATTAAACTGGATGTAATCCCTAGATCTAGGTCTTCATTTGTTTCCAGGGTAATTAGAGCTTTGTTCCTTTGTGGGAGACCACCCAGGAAGATGAGCCTGGGACTCTGCCCTGCAGTTAACAAGGAAGGACCTCAATATACCATGTAAAAAGCCATGCACTTTCCATAGCAATAGATCTATATGGTCGATCCTTGTTAACATACCTACCCACCTTCCACCTCCTTTTGCAGATTTAGTCTAGAGGTCTGTTTTTATGCTTTGTCCACATGGGCATCTTATAAATCTGGAAAGAAACGTATTCATGCAGGGTACTATGAGTAAATGGGAGGGTCATTACCCCTGGAAAGTTTTAGATGCCAAGTTGCTTAACACTTGGAAACATTACCTGAGGACTGATCTACTAATCTAGATCTGTAATTATCATAAGAACATAACTTATGTTATATCTTCTTGATTTTTCACTTACAAAGTCACCAGATATTGCAAGCTGGCTTTTATAAAACAGTTCTTGAGTTTCTTTCTTGTTTCACCCTCAGTGTGCTATCTAGAGATCAGCAGTTGTGATTTACTTAGGGCTGTATCCCAGAAGTATCTTCTGCATGCTCTGTTTACAAAATGACACGGTACAATCGTGAGGTACTCTTCCTAACAATGGGTCCTCATACAAAAGAAACTGCTGAAGCAGAGACCACCATTTACTCCTTATCTGCTAATGTTTAATCTTATTTTGAGAAGACAGTTTCTATCTGATAAGGCTGTTGTTTTCTTTCTTTTTTTCTCTTAACTCTTTTGAGAGTATTTTCTCATTGTCTAATGGATTTCTAGGAGGATGAAAAGATACAGAAAGCAGAACTATACTGGTGCTTGTGACTACCAGAGGCATCTTTTAAGGTAGAGCAGTCTTTCTTCGGAAGTACATTGTTAGAGAAGATCAGGCAGTTGTAATATCCCAGATGTGGCACCTACTGTAACAGCCTTTCACTCTATAATTGTATATTATCTCTGTATTTTTCACTGTTCTGCTACTTTATTTACTTTTGTATAACTATTGTAAAATTGTCTGTATCCTGTGGGGCTTTTCTTACCGGGCCTCCACTGAAAACTGCCTCTTCCAGGCCCAGTGGACTATCCCAGTCATCAAACTGTAATAAATAAATAAAGTAGTTTTCTCTCAGATTTTTTTTTTTTTTTTAATTATTTGGCACTATGCCGCAGTGCAGACTCTTCTTCTCTGTCTCTCTCTCTCTTGCTGTCGTTCAGAAATGAGAAATTCCAGTCATAACAGAGAATAACCAAAGAAGAGCATATGTTAAGAAGTTTACACATTGTAAGCTAGGAATTGTCAATGGACGTCTGAAAAGAACAATGTAAAGTCTATTTATAAACCCCCAAAGCTCTAGACTAGTCAACCTTCAAACCACAAATGCACTAAATATAAAAGTTGCCCTTTTCTAATTAGTGCCCTGAGCCTCATCCTAATTAATAGTGGCAAGAATCAACCAGACTCTAAAGAATTTATTTTTTTTTTTCCCAGTAGAGCTCACCCCACGTCTAGAATCCATAGATGATAGCAGACAACCGGCTAGAGAGAGTGATGTAAGCCAGGGAACCTTGTTGGCTAGGCTTACGTAGGCCCTCGGGCCGATAGCCTATTACCTACCTATGAACCAGATTCCTAAAATTAAAATACATTCCCTACCTCTTCAAGGCTAAATCAGCCTACTACAACATAATTATCCACTTTGTACAACAGATTTTTTCCGTAAATATGAATGAAAAGTATTTTTGTTTTAGATGAACATATGTATATGGGTGCTTTTTTAGTATTATTCAAAACTTTCATTTTGCAGTTCAGTACTTAAGCTAAGCTAAAACCAAATAAGTCACTATTTTGTGTTGAATTAAGCTAATCATCACTATTCTGCACTGACTTTATCTCTGATTTGTAGTTATAAATGGTTATAAAATACAGCATGCTGTTTATAGCTCACATCAGTTTAACTGACAAATTTGCATATACTAACAGTAGTTACTGTTATGCAGAGGGATTTAGATATTGGATCTGATGGCTATGTTTGTTATGTTTATGACCACCAGTAAATGCAAAAAATAAAAATAAAATAAAATCAAGGGAGTCTGCTGCAGGGTAACCCCCTTAGTATTATTTTTTTTAGATGAGTTTGCTGAAGGGGGAACTCCCCTTTCTTTGAAGTGCAAGAAATTCAATTATGATAATATTGAACAAGATGGTACAAATGACAAAGCCTCTTGCTTCAAGTGTGTAGGAATCTTTGCCTCTTATGTGAACACAAGAGTTTGAATTCTACTTCACATTCATTTTTATAACGTTGAAGTAGAACTTGAACTACTGATGTTTGCAATCATGATATGGGATCATGCAGACATTTTGTTGTTCTTTTCTGTACGTTGCTGTCTATGCTTCCAGCACTTTCACTCACCATCATATGAAGGTGACCCAAGAAGCTAAAATGCAAAAGTAGCAGATTTATGGACCTCACACTGAAAAGTCCAAGACAATTTATAGTTTGTCTGAGCAGAAGACAGCCATGGGAATTAGCACAGTATATGCATAAGATCATTGCCCACCCCGGCTGGGGTGCCTTGTGTGCAGAGTCTGCATGCCCTCCCTGCGGTCACATGGGTTTCCTCTGGGTGCTCCGTTTTCCTCCTGCATTCCAAAGGCATTCAGTAGGTGGACTGGACACTCTAAATTGACCATAGGTATGTGTATGCGAGTGAGTGGTACGAACAAACTACCACAGCAGGGCTAGCCACCTGGCATTGTAAACCTTGGCTTGAAATGATTGTCACTGCTGAAGTGACACCTAGACACCATGTGCAGAATGGGAATGGGGTTGAGGATGGATGGATGGATAGATATGCAAATCCCATAAACTTATGCTATACTGGCAAAGAGTAGATGAAAGATAACAGCAACGTAAACCATTGGACATTGTTTATGTGAACAAAAATAAGAAATATGTATATGGAGATTATCAGGAATATTGCTAGAAACGAAAAATTATACATGATGATTCAATTAATATGGAAACCAAAGCACCCTGATGCAAGGTATTCAAATATATGTAAGCTTTGCACCTTATTGTTTACACCTAATTCAGTTTCCACAGCCTATTATACTTTACATTACTGCAGTCATGTAACTGACATTCTAAGACACTATAGAGTATAACAGGACTTAAAATGATACAGCAGTGATTGTGGTCTCATTGGGGTAAAATGAACCATGCAGAGAGTCATTTATCTTGTCATACCCTTGCAGTTACTCAGGAAAATGCCTGGCATTAATAACAAATGACTAGCCTGGTGGAAGATACAACATTCAAAGCAGAATAGCAGAAGTCAGTCATAACTGTGAATAAAATGAAAAAAAAACATTTTTTGGCAGTAATCTGTATGTTGGAGACATAGTATATGGGATTGGTGGTCTTGATTAATTTACTGTTAAATCAACCTCTGTTTTGTCGACAGACTTTCATCAGCAAAACAGATTGTTGGCAGTTGTGTGAGACTGCATAGTCTCTGGGGTTAGGGAATATGCCTCTTCCCTGGGGATTGTGTGATCTCAGATATTTAGTATATATAATTAGCTATTTGTGAAGTTTGCAAGTTCTGGACCAAAGTCATTTGAACCTTTTTGTCAAACACTCAGTTACAGATGATCACGGTTCAGTCCATTCTCTCACTGTTACTGAAGGATGACTGGGTGTGCTTGATAGAGTTCTAGGATGCATACTATCACATCAAAATGGACAGGTCATCCAGGAGGTTTATCTGCTTCCATCTGGGATCCAGTAATTTTCAGTTCAGAGCCCTGCCCTTTGGTCTCACAACAGCCCCTGGGTGTTCACCAAATGTATAGCAGTGGTGGCAGCTCACTTGAGACTGCTAGAATTCAGGGTGATGTTATGTAGTCCTATCTCGCCTACATTCTTACCCGTGGGTTCGGAGCCGAATATCGGCTCTGACTCGGCCAACTTTTCTAGCTCGCAATCTCTCATTGGCTGGGCTAAGCAGGTATTCCATGGTGCACAGTTCCATGTCCCCAGATCTCATTTGCCGCTCGAGTAGCTAGGACGTAGTCTCGCTTTGGCTGTGGCGAAGTACCTTTTTTTCTTGTATTCAGAAATATTTCTGGTCATAAACAAAAAAGCTATTTTCATAGCTATTGTCTTTGTTCCTTAGAGTTGCTGGTGTGTTTGTGGTTTGTGTGTATCCCACTAACTGTTCCCTTGGGCTAGGCCCGTTTTAGTTAGAGGACCTAGTCCTTTCCCCTCAGTGTTCCAAACCATTTTATTTAGAGGTTTGTTTCTTCTGGTAGTCTCTAACCGTTTAAATTAGAGGTTTTTGACTGGTTGGTCTTGTATGTGTCTGTGTTTTTGAACAGTTGGTGTGTACTGTGTTCCGTGTATCTGATTCCTGTGTTTTTTGTACTTGAGTGCCTGTGAACTTCTTAGTTTCTCTAGGTTAAGTTGTGCTTATTTGTTGAGAATGTCTAAGGATTCCAAAGAGCACAAACCTTCGGGTTTCAAAAAGTGCTCTAAATGTGGGTACAAAATGTCCATCACCGATGGACATTCTGTTTGCGTCAGTTGCCTAGGAGCCATCCATCTGCAGGAGACCTGCAGTTTTTGTCGTGCGTTCAGTCCCAGAGTGCTTCAAGAGAAAGAATAAGCTCATCTTAAAGGGACTGTTGAAACCCTCTTTTGAAGAGGTTTTGGATTCTTCTCCTAGTGACAAAGCTAAGTCATCCAAATCCAAGAAAAGATCTCCGTCTCCGTCAGCTTCATCGGAGCCTCCGGAGAAAGTCTCAAAACTTGCATCTACTTCCTCGGCTCCACTGCCTTTGGGGCTGCAGGAGGTGTCGGTGGTAATGGAACCGGCGTCGGCTCCAATTATATTGGAACCTCTTCGGAGCCGATCTCCCAGTCTCCGACCAGTCTCTCCTGAGAGGAGACCTCGATCTCCCTCCCTGTCCTCCAAATCCTCCAGGACCCTCTCGGATATGGATGTTGATAGGGTGGTCCAGAGGCTCCTCCAGTCGCCGGTTTTGGCTAAATTGTTTTCGGCTCCAGCCCAGTCGGCTCCGGAGCCCATCCCGACCCTTGCTTCGATCATTCTTCCTCCGAGCGCATCTCTGTCTTCGGAGCCGGAGTGTTCTGCGCCATGTGATGTTCCTATGTCAGTTCCGATGGCCCCACCGGCTCCATCAGTACTGACCCCGTCGGCTCCGTCTTTGGGGTTCAGGACTCGGGATTCTTCAGTTGGGCCCGAGGGGGACGTCTCGGAGCATATGTCGGTCCCGAGTCTCCCTCTTGGTGCCTCGGCTCGAGGAATTCTGACTCCTGTCATGGTCTCGGAGACTGGCCGATCCTCGGACTCGGAGGGGGGGTCAGCCTTTGAGGCCATGTGGACTGCGCTGGCCAGATCGTCAGCTACATTAGGTGGATCAGTCACTCTGTCAGCCTCTGACCACCCTATATCTATGGACATCAGAGCACCAGGGCCTAGGGATACCCCCACAAGTGGTCCCTAACTTTCTGAGGGCCCTTCAGAGTTTGTGCCTGAGGAGCCAGTCATTTCTAGTTTCGAGCCCTGCCCTTTGGTCTCACCACAGCCCCCAGGGTGTTCACCAAGTGTATGGCAGTGGTGACTGCTCACTTGAGGCGTCAGGGATTCCATATCTGGACGACTGGCTCCTCACCGCCCCCACCAGGCATCTACTAGTCCAAACCAGGGACGCTACCATCAACTTATGTCAACAGCTGGGCATAACACTAAATTGGGAAAAATCTGCCTTGTTGCCCTCGCAGCGTGTCACCTTTATAGGCGCAGAGTTAGACACCATTCAAATGCGAGCATTTTTACCGCAGGAGAGGATCAGAGCCTTACAACAGCAAATACACATCCTGATGCCCCTGAGGAAAGCAAAGGCAAGATGGGTTCTCCAACTCCTGGGGACCACAGCAGCAACAATTATGTTGGTCCCTCTAGCGAGGTTGCATATGAGGCTCCTTCAATGGCTCCTCTTTGTCCAATGGTCTCTCCAAAAATTGCCTCTTTCTCACCCCATTTTGCTCACGGACAGGTGCAAACAAGATCTCAGTTGGTGGCTTCGCACCAACAATTTGGACGGGAGAAGACCCTTCGTTCCACCCATCCCGGTTGCCACAGTGACCACAGACACCTCCCAGATGGGGTGGGGGGACATTATCTCGGCAGGACAGTCCAAGGCACATGGCAAGATCATGAGATACATCTGCACATCAACGTCCTAGAGATG
The DNA here is from genome assembly GCF_019279795.1 of Protopterus annectens. Taxonomy (NCBI): domain Eukaryota; kingdom Metazoa; phylum Chordata; order Ceratodontiformes; family Protopteridae; genus Protopterus; species Protopterus annectens. Next base: position 27,915,864 of record NC_056731.1, read on the forward strand.
AGAGCAGTGCTATTTGCGTTGCAGGCACTTCAGAGCTTTCTACCTCTAGGGACGATTGCAATACACTTGGACAACATGTCCGTAGTGTGGTATCTAAACAAGCAAGGCGGAACCAGGTCTTACCCCCTGTGCAGAGAGGCCATGCGAGTGTGGCAGTGGGCAATTACTTCCCAAAGGTTTCTGGTGGCAATGCACATTCTGGGGAAGTCCACCGTTATTGCGGACAGGCTAAGCAGAGCCATTCTGATGCCTTACAAGTGGTCCCTGAATCGTCTAGTGGCAGAACGAATCTTCAGCAGATGGGGCCAGCCTTGCTGCGACCTCTTTGCCAGCCCCCTCAATGCCAAATGTGGCAGCTACTTCATGCTGATCCAGGGATGCTCTAGTTCACGATTGGCCTTCCGGTCTGCTTTATGCTTTCCCTCCGTTTCCCTTGCTATCAAAGGTGATTCAGAAAGCGCAATCCTTGGGAAGCAGAATGATTCTGATTGCTCCACACTGGCCTCGTCAAGTCTGGTTCCCCTTTCTTCAACCATACATTGTGGACACTCCTTGGATTCTGGACCCTCAACCAGATTTACTGACACGCATATCGGGACAGTTCCACCCCTCTCTGATGACCCTCCGGTTGACAGCCTGGCTGCTCCACTTCCATCGTTAGTTAGGCGTCATAATTTTTCACCGGCAGTGGTTCACATTTTATCCTCCTCTCATAAACCATCTACTAGGAGGATTTATTCTAGTAAATGGAAGAGGTTTTCTATTTGGGCGCATACCCAAGGGATTGATCCCCACACAGCTCCAATTGCCTCAGTCTTGGAGTTTTTGTCTATGCTTTTCCATCAGGGTCCTGCATCAGCTACTCTCAAAGTTCAATTGGCAGCGATATCTAATTTCCATATGGCTAATGATCCTAGTCTCATGGCTCATAGACTCTGCAAGGCTTTCCTGAAGGGTACTCTGTTACTCCGTCCTCCGGTCTCCGAACCTGTCATGCCCTGGGATCTCAATTTTGTTCTCAGTTTTGTTCTACAAGCCCTCACTTCATCACCTTTCGAGCCTGCAGCTACCTGTGAGTTGAAATTCTTGACCTGGAAGACAGCCTTCTTAATAGCAATCACTTCAGCAAGACGAGTCTCAGAAATTCAGGCCCTTTCTGTCAAACCTCCTTACTTATTAATCTTCCACAAGGACAGGGTTTCTCTTAGACCGAACCCTTCCTTTCTTCCTAAAGTGGCTTCGGCGTCTAATTTCAACCAATCTATTGAGCTGCCAGTATTCTTTCCTCATTTTTCTAACAAGGCAGAATTTAAATTTCATCAGCTGGATGTACACAGACAGTTACGCTTCTATCTGCACCGAACAAAAGATGTCCGGAAGTCTGACCAATTATTTGTCTCCTTTTTGATAAACAAAATTGGTTCCCCAGTCTCTAAGCTCACTATTTCCAGATGGATATCTAGTTGCATCTCTTTCATTTACCATGCGGGAGGAAAAGATCTGCCATCTCCGGTGAAGGCTCATTCCACTCGGGCTGTTTCTACTTCCACAGCTTATCACGCCAGGTTGTCGATGGATGATATATGTGCTGCGGCTACTTGGGCTTCCCCTCACACATTTGTTTCTCATTACAAATTGGACATGGTTTCCAGGGGCAGGTCGTCCTTTGGCTCCACAGTACTCAGGAGTATTTTCCTATGAGCCACCCAGGATGTAGGTGCTAGGGACACTGTACAACGGGTAAGAATGTAGGTGAGATAGGACTACATAACATCAAGAAGTTATGTACTTACCATAACGTTCGATGTATGTAGTTCATCTCGCCTCACATTCTTACTTACCCTCCCACCTTTCCCCCTTCCTGGAGGATCTGGAGGTTAGGTTGTTATTTACAGAACTCCCTTTGCTTGAGCTTATTCTTTTTCTCTGATGTTGTGTATGCATGAGGTATGTATGACTTCTGCAGCAAACTAGGTCTGGGGACATCAAGCAGTGCACCATGGGATACCTGCTTAGCCCAGCCAATGAGAGATTGCGAGCTAGAAAAGTTGGCCGAGTCGGAGCCGATATTCGGCTCCGAACCCACGGGTAAGAATGTGAGGCGAGATGGACTACATACATCGAACGTTATGGTGAGTACATAACTTCTTGTTTCCTTACCTTAGTGACTGGCCCCTCACTTCCATCATAAAGCATCTTTTGATTCATGCCAGGGTTTACTCTGCATCCAACTGGGCATCATGGTCAGTTGCAACAAGTCTCATGCTTGTCCCACACATGTCCTGGAGTTCATAGAGGCTCACTTAGACACTCTCTGCCAGATAGCAAGGCTACCATAGTCAAGACACTCTGACATCCAGAATCAAGCTCTGGCTGTCCATACTTTACACCCCACCAGATTAATTTTAGGATCTGTGGCTGTCTCGATAATACTAGCTCTGTTAGCAAGATTTCATATCAGAGTACTCCAATGGATGTTAGCAGTACAGTGGTCAGTAAGATGACAATCCATGAATTTTCCCATAGGAATCACTAATGTGTGCAAGAAACATGTAGCACAGGGGATGCAAGCACCAGAGGTACAACAGGGCGATACCTTTGTCTTACCTTTACCAAAGGCCATGGTGACCAAGGACACTTTCCAGATGGGATGGGAGGGCACTACTTGGGGAAGATGGTTCAAGGCACTTGATCCCCCTCAGAGGCCAATCTTTACATCTGTATCCTAGAGATGAGAGCAGTCTTCCTAGCACTGTAGGCATTCCAGGATGTTCTCCATCTGGGGATGATTGCCGTACAGACAGACAACACACCAGTAGTCTGGTTCATTAACAAACAAGGGAGAACTCAATCCCCCTGTATTGAGAAGTGATGAGAGTGCGGCAGTGGGCAATCTCTACAACCACTTTCTGATGGCAATGCACATACTGGGGAAGTCCAGTGTCTTGGCGAACAAGCTGAGCAGGTCTGCCGTACTACCTCATGAGAGGTCACTCAATTCATTAGTCATGGTGTAGACTTTTTGTCAGTGGGGTTGACCATGCTGTGATCTAGTTGCCTCCCCCCAAAATGCCAAATACAGCAGGTATTTTGCCTTGATCTCTCCAGAGGAGGAGTCACTGAGAACCACTCTGCTTCACATTTGGCCCACCCAATTTTCTTTCTGCATATCTGCTGATAATCCCTATTCCAAAGTTTCCACAGAAAACCTCTCAAACGAAGAGCAAAGTCATCTCTATTTCCCCGTTCTGGCCTTGACAAGTGTGGACCACCTTTCTTTGGCCTAATCTAGTACACCTACCTTGGGCTTAGATCTGTTTCTAGATCTTCTGTCTCACCCATCTGACCTGCGTCACCTGGACATTCAATCCATCAAGCTCACCGCATGGCTTCTCCACTTCCAGTGACGGCTAGACAGCCCATGTTTTCTTCTCAAGCTGTAAACACTCTTAAATTCTTCCCAGAAGGCTTCGACCAGGAAGATATATAAGGATAAATGGAAAAAGTTTTCTGCACAGACCAAGGAGAGACATTTGGACCAATTTTCAGTCCCAGTTTCAACAGTCTTGAATTTTGTGGCCTCAGCTTTCCACAATGGTGAGAATTAGTCTATGATCAAGGCTCAACTAGCAGTTATCTCAAATTTTTATAATGGGAAAAATTATTCCTCCTTGGCATCTCTCAGATTATGTAAAGCCTTTCTTAAGGGTACCTTCCTCATTAGACCTCTAATTCGGGATCTCAGTTATCCTTGGGATTTTACACTACTCTTATAGGCCTTGCCACAGTCTCCCTTTGAACCAGCAGCAAAAGTGGACCTAAAGTTCTTGTCTTGGAAAACCATTATTTCTAGTTGTCATTACTTCAACCAGATGAGTATCTGAACTCCATGCTCTGTCTTCTCAACCTCTATATCCGATTTTTTTCTCAAGGACAAGTTTCTCCTGCAAACCAATCCCTCCTTCTTACCAAAGGTTGCTTCAGAGGCAGTACTTAACCAAACAATTACTTTTCCAGCTTTATTTCCAAAATTCACTATAAAGAGAATGCATGATGCACTTGTTGGATGTACACAGACAACTCAGATTTTATCTCCATAGAACAAAACTCTCAGAAAATCTGATCAGCTTTTTGTTTCATTTTTGAAGGCTAAATTGGGCAAGCTGGTTTCAAAAGTAACCTTAGCCAGGTGGCATTCTGATTTGTATTTCTTATTTTTATAAGGATAAAAGTTTGACTTCACCAAGGGCCCACAAGGTTCATTCAACAAGATCCATTTCCACTTCTTTTGCATCTCTTATCCAGAACTTTAATAGATTATATTTTTGCTGCAACTCCATGGTCCAGTGCTCAAACTTTTATTGCTCATTATAAATTGGATATTTTCTCCAGGGATAGGGCAGCTTTTGGCTCTGACTTTCTCCAGAATATTCTTCCATGATAACCACCTTGAGTTTTCAGCAGCTGGGGACTGTGCCCCAGTTGTTGGGGAACAGACAAAAAAGACAACATCAGATACAAAAGTCATGTGCTCACCATAATGCATCTGTGCTGTCTGATTTCATCCTTCCTCAACATCCCACCCTCCATTCCCTCTTCCACGTCATGAAAAATGTTTGTATTGACTTTTAGTATGACCAGTAGGATATACCAAGAGATATTTTTCCCCCTTCCTCTACCTCAAGATTTAGATATTTCCTGGTTGTTTCTTAACAGCTCCTGTGTTTGTGCACTGTTTTTAATATGGATACTGTGTGATTAGTCCTTAGTAATATGGAACTGGGGACAAACTTTATCTGAGGTAATGTGGAGTTTGGAGGGTGTCGCTCATCTCTCTCTCTCACATAGATGACAAGCAGGTGGCATATTTCATTTAGATGTTTTAGTACATAGAAACACATCAGGATGGATAGCAGCATCATAAAATACAAATGAACTGGTTAACAGACAGACATTACATACAAACATACATACATACTTACTGTACATGCTTACATCTCAATGGCTTACTACAAAATGGCAGTCTAGCTTGCACATGCTCAGTATTTATACACTTGTGCAAGCCCTTGGATAGCTTCTTGCAGGTGCATATACACACACATTAATCTACATCCTCCCTCATAAAAAGATTGCCCTTTGTAAAAACAATATCAGAGTGAGACGTGCATTACTATGTACATTAGAAACAAAACACAATGTTCATGTCCAAGTTGCTTCATATCTGTTACAGGGTTTAGAGATGCGACCATAACAGTGTGGACCAAATTTAGCAACAGGGACAGTCTGCGGTGCACAACTCCTATCAGGAACTTATGGATTCGTCATAGGAATGGGAATGTCCTTTGGAACTGGAACATCAGACAACTGACTCTGAGATAAAAAGTCTTTCTCACAGGCAATGTGCTGTGGTATAGGCTCAGACACTGGTCTCAAATGCTTCCAATTCTGTCTAAAAATTGCTCCTTGTGATTCCACAATGTATAATCTCAGCTTTGGGAAAATATTCTTCATGACACCAGTCCGATCATAACCTTTTGACATTTGCATCCTTCCCACTTCTCCTTCTCATAATGGATTAAGTGGTTTGCTGCTTTTTTTGTAGTAGGACTTCTGGGTTAGGTGTTTCTTCAACAGATTGGCTTTCACTGACCTGTTGTTTTGACACATGGAACCAACAATTGACTATTTATTGGTAATGTGGTTCTAGTTTGTCTCAACAGAAGTCTCTGAGCAGGTGAACCAAGATGTTTATCACGAGGAACATTTCTGAGATTCAGGAGATTCAGGAAAACATCACTATTGTTTCTTTTTGACTTACCTAGTAACTGTTTTGTACTTTGAACTGCACATTCTGCCAAACCATTTGACTGTGGGTACTCTAGACTACTTGTGACATGTGTAAACTCTGGACTACTTGTGACATGAGTAAAGTCCCATTCTTCAGCAAATATTTTGAACTGTTGGCTTGTAAACTGTGTGCCATTGTGGTAGTCCAGGAATCTGGTTTAGCTGAAGTGGTTCCTTCTGTTGATGTGGCTTTGTACTATCACACACTGAACAGGATAAAAGTGCTGTCTCAATGTCTTGTGACACAGAAGGTCAAAATACTAGTTCTCTCACCCTTCTTTTGGTAGAGTCGGTTCCTGGATGACCACGATGCAAGATAATAATGTACTCTGGTTGCAAGGACTTTGGAGCAATTACCTTCGGACATTTCATAATAATACCTTTGTCAGACAAACTTTCATCTCTATATGGAAAATAAGGTTGCACTTCATGAGGTAAACTAGATTGCTTTGACACTATCCTTGATTGATAAAGTGGTTGAGCCTTTGTGAAACTGGATCTGTGGCTGTATCATCTCTCAACTCATCAAGAATCATCGTGGAAGAAAAATTTATCACTTCCATGACTTTAAAATCAAGGTTCTCATTTTCATGCTGTTCTCTTGTGTTTCTGGGTGATCTGGATAATGTATCAGGATGATAAAGCAGTTTGCCTTTCTTGTAGAGAAGACTGAAATTATACTTTTGCAATCTCAGCATCATATGTTGCAGTCTGGCTGGAGCTGAATGCATAAGCTTAGTGACTAGAGGTTGGTGGTCTGTTTCAATCAATAGGTATACCATAAACATAATCATGGAACTCTTGAGCATGCAAACACAATTGCCAAAAGCTCTTTCTCAATCTGTTCATACTGCATCTCAATTTGGGTAAGAGCCCTTGATGCATAGGCAACAGGTTGATTATCATCATCATCAGGTTGCACCAAGACCAAATTTCAAAGCATCACAGGAAAGTGTAACTGGCTTGTGAACATCATAGTATCTGAGAGTTGGTGGACTAACAATTCTATGTTTCAGGACTTCAAATGCTCTTTGATGTTGCTGTAACCAAGACCAGGATACATCTTTATGTGTCAGCTCTCTGAGCAGTGCTGATATTTGGCTCAAGTCTGGAATGAACTTGCCTATGTAGTTAACCATGCCAAGAAAACTTTGCAGGGCTTGAACATTATCTGGAGCTGGCATCTTGAGAATGGCAGTTTATTTTGAAGGGTCTGGTCATAGGCCTGTACTGATAAATAAATAACCAATATAAGTAACTTCTTGTAACCTGAATTTGCATTTCTCTGGCTTCAGCTTAAGATTCACTTGACGTGCCATTTCCAGAACTTATCTGAAGTTTCTGTCATGCTCTGCTTCACCATGACCTCCTACTAGTATGTTGTCTAGTGTAATAGCACAAGGATACCCAGAAAAAATTTGCTGCATTGCATGCTGAAAGACTTCACTTGCAGAAGTTATCCCAAAAGGCATTCTCAAAAATCTGTACCTGCCAAACGGACTACTGAAAGTAGTGAGCAATGATCATTTATTGTCAAGCTGAATTTGCTAAAATTAACTCTTTGCATCTAAGACAGAAAAACAATGGCATTTGGCATCAAGACTGCGACTTCTTCAACTATGCACATTGGATGATGAGGTATTTTTAGTGCTTTGTTCAAATCTCATGGATCAATACATATTCTGATATCATCTGAGCTTTTCTTATGAGTTACCACCATGGAAGATACCCTCTCAGTTGGAGTTTCAACTGGACAAATCACACCTTGTCACACCATTTTATCTAACTAGGCTTTGACTCTGTCCTGCATGGCTATTGGAACTTTACGAGCTGGCCTGATAACTGGACTGACCTCTGGGTCTAACTTCATGGAGCACACAACTGGAAGTTTGCTTAATTTGTCTTTAAAAAGAACTGCATGGATGGAAAAAATGCACTGGGCAATCTTAGAGTAGTGTTCTTTTAAGCTAACATGGTTGACTTCCTTATTAAATAAAAGCAGTCCCATTTTCAAACTGTCTCTGAGCCCTAATAATGCCTGGACGTGCCTCTTGACCACATAAAATAACAAGTTGTAGCTTCTTCCACTCTGCTGGAAGCAACATGAAAGCACTACTGAGCCTTTGGTTTGAATTTCTTCACCTCCATAAGCAACAAGCTTTGCACACCTTGCCAAATCAAGCGTTTCACCATGACACACTCCCACAAATGTTTCTGCTGACATAACATTGCACTTGAGCTCTATAGGTTTGCCATTTATCCGAACAGTAATACTTCATTCATTGCCCTTAAATCTACTGCACTGACTGTTTCATGAAGCACTGACACACCATCAACATAAATAGTAGGGATGCAGCTTTCTAATTGATCAACTCGTTTCTTAAAATGTACCCTTTTAATAAAGGAATATGGGTCTTTTGATTTACAAAACCTTTTGAAATGATTCCACTTATTGCATTTGTGGCATTGCTGACCAAAGGCTAAACATTTCTCCTTTTTAGATTCATGTCTTTCACCACAATTACGACAGTTGGCAATGAAACTGGGTTGGGGCCCATGTTTTCAGTTTGCGGACTCACTCATGCTTCACTGAGACTGCGCAAACTCTGGAATTTGCTGGAAAACTCTGGGGTTTACCAGTAAGTGCTGAAGGGTCTACAGTTGCTGCCATGTGCTAGGGCCTGTTTCTTTTAAGTACGTGCTGCATACTATCAACATGAGCTTTGTCACTGTGCCTTCTAAAGCTGTTCTCATTTGTAAGTGTATTTGTGCGCTTTTCTCTGAGCTTGTGTGAGATCTGACAAATTTCAATGGCTTTATTCAAAGTTAAATTACTGTCACGAAGCAAAATCTTTCTCACAGCATCATCTTTAATACCACACACATGTCTGTCCTATATCAACTCATCCTTTAAATCACCAGATCTGCATGTTTTAGCTTTGTTTCTCAGGTCAGTTATATATGCGGCAAAAGTTTCACCAGGTTTTTGATCCCTTGTATAAAATAAGTGCCTTTCCTTTGTAACATTTGTCTGGGGATTACACATTTCTCTAAATTTACATTTTAAGCACTCCGGGTCCTCCCTTGACTCAGTCTGTACAACAGTATGATGTTTTTTTCCACTGTCCAATATAGATAGCAGGTGCACACACAAATGAATGTTCCCTTTCTATGGCTTCTGACCCAGCTAAAGTAGAATAAATGCCTTTGTACAGTCATCTTTATCAGAAAATGCAGCCTGTATGAAAATGTCATACTCTTGCTCAAACATTCTCCAGTTCTCAGCAGTATTACTGTCAAGCACAAGTGCACTGGGTTTTCGAAATTTGTCTGCCATGCCCACAAAGTATGTACAAACACACTGAAAATATCACCTTTGCAATTATGTACAAACTGTTCCATGAGCTTGTAATAACATTCAAATATACAATAAACTCTGGAATACTGTACTTTGTGAAATATGCTCTATAATGGCTGTATTCTGCAAAATATTCCCTGTAATGGTTGTACTTTTGTGAAATTGTTTTATTGTAACACTGCACAAACATGCAAACGCTTTATACACTTCTGATAACTTGGATGTCTTTGCTTAATACGAAAAATATATGCTTTGTGAAAATGCAATCGTTTCCCCTTATTTTATTAATTGTATGCAATTTGGACTTTATTTCAAACATTTTCCTTAGTAATTCAAATATTGTATTAATATCGTACATATTGGTGTATGTGAATATCATTTAGAATGTTCTGTATGCCTCATTTCATATTTTATGAAAAATAAATAGTGCTGAGCAAGTTTACTATCTGAAACTTGTTTCTGACCTGTTTTGTTTAGTATGCACATTATAGGGATGATTCATAGGTAGATACTAGGCTATTGGCCTAAGGGTCTAAGTAAGCCTAGCCAACAAGGTTCCCTGGCTTACGCCACCCAAGAAAGTTAATTTCCTGTGCCCCTGTTGAGCAGAGCCAGATAAGTGATCCCTGGGGTGTATTTCCTATTTCCCATCCACTCATCAAGATTTTTCTTGAAGAGTGCTAATGAGGAACTTTGCTTGACATAGATGGGTAGCTTGTTCCAGAGTGTAGGAAGTCTCTGGGATAGGAATCTAACCCTCCAGCATGTCCTGTTTATTGTGGTGACAAGGTTTGGGTCCCTAGAGCATGTAGTTCGGAGGGATTGGGATTTCTTTAGGTGTAGCATATCCAACAGCTCTGGGTTTATATGTCAGGCAGAGATCTCCTCAGAGTAGGTGACATGCTACAGAGTAAAGCTGGAATTTTTTGAGACGGTCAGTGTAGGGCATCTGTTTAAGGCCAGTAATCCTCTTTGTGAGGTACTTCTGTGGCCTTTCCAGCTGCTGCAGATGTCTTGTGAGGTACACTCCAAAAGGGGCGTTGTACTCTATAATGGGTCTAATGAGTGCCGAGTAGAGGGGAACAATGACCTCTTTTTTTCCTGGATGAGAACCCTTTTGTGATGGTGTGCCACATAGAAGGATTTCCTGACTACTGCGGCGATGTGATTATCAAAGGAGAGACTACTGTCCACCTGGGTCCCAAGGTCTCATCACACATTCGGCGTTAAGTAGACTGCTGTTTATGTGGTAGTTCATGGGTACCGAGTTTTTACCAAAGGGGATGACAATGTACTTTTTGGCATTGAGCTTGAGGCCATGCCTCTGACACCAGGCATCTGTCTCAGTGAGGCCCTTCTGTAGGATGTCCACATCATTTGGGGACTCGACTATGGCTCCTAGTTTGCAGTCATCTATGAACATTGTTAGCCAGAGGCCTTCTGTGTTAGCCTGTACGTCAGAGAAATAGATACCAAACAGGAGAGATCCCAGGACTGAACCCTGTGGTACTCCACTTGTCACTGATTTGAAGTCAGATTTGGAGTCTGCAACTTTTACAGTGTAGGTTCCGTCAGTGAGACAGTTGGCAACCCATCTTGTGACATAAGGATTTATACCTAGTTTAGTGAGTTTAGCTATAATTCCAGAATGGGGGATGGTGTCGAAAGCCTTGGCAAGGTCAAGATAGGCTTTGTGAACCACCTTACCCTTGTCTACGGCTTTGGTGACTGCCTCAAAGAAGTCAATCAGGTTCAGAAGGCATGATCTGCCTTTCACAAACCTGAACTGAGTGGGGTCCAGAGTTTGGAGGTTACCAATGTCTTTGTTTATGAGTTCCATGATGATACATTCCATGGCCTTGCAAACCAGGCTCATCAGGCTAATAGGGCAATAGTTCCCAGGATCAGTGGTGGCTCCCCCTTTGTGGAGTGGGATAACTGTTGTGCGCCATTCAGTGGGTACAAAGCCTGATGTGATACTATGATTGAACATGGTGCTTAGGTGGGGAGCCAGTTCATTCTGAAGTTCGTGTAAAACGCAGCCTGGGATGTTGTCCGGTCCCATGGATGCTGTGTTTTTGGTTTTAGAGAGTACAGCTTTTACCTGCATAGATGTAAGTACAGGGATTCTGCATTCTTGCTGTATAGATATGGGCCCTTTAGGGGGAGAGAGGGGGGTAAAGTTAGCATTGAACCTATCTGCCAAGATGTTGGCAATAAAATAAATGTCAGTCACAGGTCTTGAACCCAGGATCCCATACACCATAGTCAAAGCAATTAACAAGTAAGCCATGCAAGCATTCACTGCTGTATATTCCACCAGTTCCTAGTAGGTGCCTTAAGTCGTTTTAACCATGCCACCTCTAACTTTATGCCCTTTAGACATGCTGCTTCTGACACCTTGCCACTCGTCCCTCTCTCACTCACATAGATGACAAGCAGGTGGGGTATTTCATGTATATGCTTAAATACATAGAAACAGATCAGGATGGATAGCACCATCATAAAATACAAATGAACTGGTTAACAGACAGACCTTGCATACAAATGTGCTTACATCTCAATGGCTTACTACAAAATGGCAGTCTAACTTGCACATGCTCAGTATTTATACACTTGTGCAAGTCCTTGGATAGCTTCTTAAAGATACATACAAACACACTGATCTACAGAGGGGATTATAGGTTAGGGAAGGAGCCTGAGCCATAGATTCTAAGTCTGGCAAAGTGGCCAAATTTGGATCCAAGGATGGATATGAAGACCCATTCATTGAGAAAGGACAAAAACAGACAACACAGATGCACTGTTATGGTGAGTACATAACTTTTTTTTTATATTACATTATATTCTAGGATGAGTAACAATCACTGTGTTGACACAGTTTCCTTTCCAATCCTGAATGCTGGCTCAGGTGTGAGGGAAAAGGTCACTTTAGAGACCTAGAGATTGAGGTGGTGTACTAGGAGGAGCTGACAGTCAGCACTTGGAGGAGCAAAAAAATTAAAAAAAAGTGAAGAGATGCAGAAGTCAGAATAAGGTCTGGGATGTTTTGCTGCTTTACATCAACCACAACTCTGTGGCAATACCATATAAATCACTGCAATGCAAAGTTAAATAAAAATCTGAAAATGAAGAGATTGTAAGCATTATTAAATCAGTGAGAATGGAACAAAAGCAAAAAAACATATTTACAACCCAGAAAGAAAAGCAGCTAAGCTGAACAGCATTCAAGGAACCAAGTGCCAGGTATACCTGGCAGGATAATCAATAAAAATAAATTAATTTAAGAAGACACATTTAGGAGTTTGATACACAATGCATTGGAAAATGAACAATGCTAAGCAGAGAGAAAAATAAATGAGTTATAATGGTAGACAGGAAATGGATTAAGCAAGTCAATTACAGTGAGAGGTTGTGCTGAAGTTAAAAGAACAGAGTTTAAAAAATATGCTGCAAAGCAAACATCAGGTTTCCTAGTAATAAAAGAAACAACAATAATAATGTTAGAATAAAAAAGTAATGTGATATGAATCTACTGGCTTGTGTGACAATTTCCCAGAAAACATTTCTCTGCATTCCTAATTATATGACTGTTAACATTTTTTGTTTTTATTTGAACCAGCCAGTCTTGGAAAAGTAATGAGCTTGCATGGCAAATATGCCATCAGAGTAGTGAACTGCAGTGTGTGTGTGTGTGTGTGTGTGTGTGTTTTGGGGGCATTTTAAAATAAAATAAAAAATATATATATATATATATATATATATATATATATATATATATATATATATATATAGTTTTGTTTTCTGTATCATTTATTTTCTTGAAAAAAGTCTTTAGCCATCACAGTTTATCAGAGACCTGAATGATTAGTGCTGGGTATGTGAGCTGTCAAGTAAAAGCAGAACACTAGCATGCTAGCAGCAGCAGTATCAACCTTTGTAGATGCTGTTACGCTACTGCAGTGTTTGACAGGAAAAAGGTTTCAGCTTAGTTTGCAAGCAGCCACAGAAGCATGATTTATTTTCTTGCAAGTGAGCTTGTAATGGACACTTGAAGCAAATAAAAGAAGCACTCAGGCACTGTGGCCTTTCACAGGAATAAGTGACACGTTATTGGAGACACTGTCACAAAAAAGGTCACTAGGAGGGCATCACCTGCAGAGGCACTGAAAGAATGAGCACATATGCTTTCAGTGTTTTCACTGTCCCCCACACTCATCTCCTGACTTGGACTCCAGCACAGACATTAACCACAGCATAGCAGCTTTATGGACTCTGTAAAGGAGCACACATTATTATTTTCCCGATTCTACCATGGTGCACATCCAGCTATGGATTAAAACTAGAGACAGACATCCTGACAGACCACCACAGAGAAAGAGGTGATTGAAAGAATATTCATTTCCCCCTCCCCAACTAGTGCTGCTCTTTTCACTTCCAGAAAATATATTCCTGATGCTAATAACATAACTTACTGATGTAAAGCACTAAGAAACCTTTCAGAGTCTATACTGGTAGCAATGCTTATAGTTATTTTATACATGGCAGTACACTATTGAAAACAAGGTACTAATGTGAAGTGGTGAATTAAAAAGTCTTGGTTTTGGATGTAATCTGTGTTAGTAAAATAAGTATGCAGAACTTTGTCTTAAGAGTAAGAAAAATGTCAAGAAATCTGAAAAATCTTGCTAATACTATACTAGTGCCCAAACTTGGTTAATTTATTGTAAAACTTGACTGATTTGCTTTTACTTTGCTATTGTAGCTAATTGTATTAACTGTTACCTGTAATTATGCCTGTACAACCGTTTGTCCCATATAGCAGCTGAAAAGGTCCTCAGAACAGCCCCCAAAACTGGTTGAAAAATGAAGTAAATAAAATAAATACACACTAAAGGATGATTTTGAGACTAGTGAGTGGAGTACTTTGTGGTATGAGTATTCCAAGAAGCACTCATTTCTTCAGTACAGAGTTGATACTAAACCAACTTGTATAATGTCTAGCAAGCTGTAAACTTAATCTGCTGACCTTTTTAATAAAATGTACTTACTATTTTTCTGAGTTAATATGAATGTAATATTGCATGTCTGTTCATTTTGTGTCTGCAAATATCTTAATATTATCTACTTCTCATCTGTCCTCAAAATGGGGTTCCATTTGTGCAGTCAGCAATCAACATGTCCAAGTTTGTTTTAATCAACTTACAGATTTTAGAAACTTCACTTTAGTTTGCTTTCATGGAAGAAATACATTTCACCTAGGCCTGAATGCTCAAGGATGACAAAATAATAATTCTTAATCAACTAAGAAGTCAATTGTTTGAGAAGTTACATGAAGCACATCTTGGAATAGTAAAGTGGAAAATCGGGTAAGAGATATAATATAATGGTTAGAAATGTCGACTCGGATAGAACTAGTAGTTTGGGGATGTCCCTTTTCTATTGCAAACCATAACAGCAATCAAAAGGAGAAGATGCTAGCATACGTAGTTATTACACTTTTTTCATATTTGTGTCATTTCTAGCTTGCCTTGAGTAGTTTACAGTGGTGAATATTATTGCTGTTTATTGTTCAACCATAGGTCAAATGTAAATCTGTTCAATTTTAGTATAGTGTAAAGATTTTTTTCTCACTTGATCACATGATGGATTTTTACTATAGCAGAAACTTGCTTCTAAACTTGAGGTGTTTTCTCTTTCTCTAGCTCTTTATGATGCTGTTGCTGCATGGCAGAGCCTGGGCATTGGCAGGAGACACAGAGCTGGTGTCCTAAGCAATCAGATTTGGCTTTTTCTAGGGTGTGAGAATATTAGCATCTGTCATGGGTACAAAACATCTGACTGATACCTCAGATGCATTTTTTTTATGTTCCTACAGATCTCTCTCTCTTTATCTAGGACAGCTACGTGTGACCTGTTATTCTGCCACTCAAGCCAAGATAATGTGGTTTAATGCCAAATTTGTCAGGGACAAGCCTCTTACAATACTGGATCTGATGTTATCAGTTTTCATTTGTCCTTAACTGTTGAGTTTGGATCCAGTCCTGTGATCCGACTTGTCTTTTACTTTAGGTTGTGGTCACCAAAAAGCTCTCAAGCTCCTCCCTTACCCATAATGCACCAACCTCTAACATAGCTCAGATCTCGTGTACCACATTTCACAAAAGATGTGGTCAGCCTAAGCTCTCGAGCTTGTATTGAGATAAGTGCTTTTTTTCCCGATATGTCTCTTCTTTAACATATAATTTTTTTTTGCCTTACCTTTACACTCAGTGTAATTCTCTTTTACCACAGTTGGTATTTTTTTCTTATAATCTATAAGTTTCTTTTTTGATAGTACATGTTGGTGTACTTCTTCATACCATTGCTGGTATTTCTTTTTCTCTTTATTACATTTAAAAAAAAAAAAGTTAATCTTTCTTTATTTTCTATCTCCTTTTCTATTCCGAGTCATCATGTCTGATAAAGGACCTGCCGGCTTCAAAAAGTGTCAGACCTGGGCATGAAGTACCACTTTCAAATGCCCACACTTTGTGTTTATTGTATAGGCCCTCGACATTTGTAAGAAGATTGTTCTATCTGCAAAAATTTCAATCCTAGGACCATACCAGATAGGAAAAATAAACTAATTTTAAAGGGTTTGCTTCCATCGTACTTTGGAGAGGCTATTGCTGGAGCTCAATCCCCAAGACAAAAACTAAAGAGAGCTTGACTAAGTTTCCAAGACCGTCTACTTCTTTGACTCCTTCCTCGGAGCTGCCAAGAAAAAAAATTAGACTGGATCTGAAATCTGCTCAGATCTACTTCCCTTCAGATCCAATGAAAAACTCTTCGGAGCTAAGCTCTTCAGATCAGAATACACTACTGAGAACAAAATATTCTCCATCCTTGGATCCAATGTCTTCTAGGGTTCCCCATCCCTTTCTGGAGAGACGTCATTACAGGTCACAATCCCTGCCTCATCTTATTCATCCAGACATCTAAATGAAGAAGATGTGGACAGAATGATGTGATTCCTCTCAGTGCAGATACAGATGGGTGTTCTTGTGGCTCCTACCCCTTCGGTCAGGGAGCCTGTCCATCTGTTACATCACCATTGCCTGCTCCTTCTCTGATCCCACTGGTTGTTTCAGAGTCCCTGGATCAGAACCTTCAGGGTCCATCTGGGTCGAATCCAAAGATACCATTATCTTTGGATCTGAAGATTTCTCTGTGTGCACCAGCTCTGACTTCTTCGGATCTGAATGACTCTCAGAGCCAAAACTGCCTTGTTGGGTCCAAGCCATTGTAGTCATCTGTGAGGTTTTCAAAGCCATCTCTGCTTCTCAGAGCTTTAGCGTTGGATAGCTTGACTCCAACTTCCACCGTGGGAAGGTTGTTCTTGGGGCAGAGGGAGGCAGTGCTCCAGAAGCCTACCTTCTCGGAGCCAGTGTCGTCTTTCTTTCCAGATCAGTCTGCTTTTGAGGTAGTGGAGAGGGTGTTTTCTGTTCGGACAAGATGGACAGATTCAGTCTCTTTGGATCTCCAGTCTACTCTCTGCGCTTAGAGCCACATGATTCTGTGCCACAAGGACTGCCAGCTCAATGCATCCAGACCACCCAGCAGGGTCCTATAATCTTTTTCAACACTTCACTGGAATGTTCCCACCTTGGAAGTCCCTCAGAAGAGAAAGTGCAAGAGGAGGTACTTGGACTCTCTACAAGAGTCAGACACTGAGGATACTGATTTTGATGAAGGAGAAGAGTCCCCATGATCACCTCCAGAAGGCATGTCATTTGGAGACATTCTCAAGATCCTTAATTAGAGAGGTGGTTGGTCCTCCAGCAGTCCTTCACTGGGAAGAATCAGTATTTCTGGAACCTTTTGGAGCTGGCCCGTCTACCTCCTGAGTTACTCCATCTGCTGATAAGCTCATTGCTTTGTCTCTAGGCGGGCGTAGAAGGAACCTGACACAGTTGAGCCAATCCCTAAGAGGCCAGATCAGATTCTGGCTCAATCTGTCAGGAAGGAATTCTAGAGTAAGGGGATGTCAGTGGATGCCATGGTTGTGTCAGCAGCCACCAAGAAGGAACTTGCTGAACAAAGTTCATCTGTTCTTTCCCCTAATAGGGAGTCTAGGACAATGGACAGATTTGGAAAGTGTGTTTATGCATCAGTGATCTTTACTCTTAGGTCGCTGAACTGTTTGTCACATTTTACTAGGTTACAAAGGGACTTGATCAAGGAACTTTCAAAATCCCTTTCCAGGACCATTACTGCTGAGACTCAGTTTCCTATGGCCTCTCAGCTGGCCACCATTCAATCCATTTCAAATTTGTCCATGAGGCTTATCTCGTATGCTGAAGGAGCCTCAAGGGCAGTGGGTTCGGGCATATCCATCAAGAGGCATGCCTGGATGTGCTTATGTGATTTTGCAGAGCCTTTAAGCCCTTGTTTGTCAATGCACCCTTTGGCAGCAGTTCATTGTATGGCCCAAATGTAAAGGACACACTTTCCAGGTGTGAGAAGGATGGAAGGACCCTTTCTGCAGTGGGCATATGTTTTTCAACTCCACAAAGATCGTTTTCTAGGAATCAATGAGGAAGTCAGAAGATGTGGTTCAGAAAGTCCCAGGGTCCTTTTTAGGACACACATGGAGATAGCTCCCTAGGGACAGAGGGGGGAACTCTAATGGACGACGATGCCCCTGCAGCAGAGGAGGCCTTCAAAACCAGAGTTCCAGAGATTCTTTCTCTGACTCTACCAGCGCTCTTGAAAGGAGGCCCAATTGTCCACCTCTGGAGGCAATGAGGGATTGACTATCCCTGCACCAGCAGCCTGACTAGAGATAAGAGACACCTGGGTGCAGAGGATTATTTCCAGAGGTTATATAATACCTTTTCCCTTCCACCCTCAACTGTATGCAAACTTCCTGATCTTCCACCCAATCAGAGGAAAGCAGCAGCACTAGAAATACAAAAGCTGCTAGAAAAATGTCATCCAAGAGGTCCTACCATACCAGTTAGAATCTGGAACTTGCTCAAGATTCTTTTTAGTGCCAAAGAAAACAGGGGATTGGAGATCAGTTTTGGATCTCAGTACTTTGAACAAGCCAGTTCAACAAAGTTTTGGATGGTCATGGTTCAGTCCATTCTACCCTCCCTGGACAAGGATGACTGGATGTGTTCAACAGACCTTCAGGATGCGTACTATCCCAGAGAGATAAACAGGCAATCCAAACGTATTTACGCTTCCAGCTGGGAGCCAGTCACTGTCAGTTTGGAGCACTGCCCTTTGGCCTCACCACAGCCCCTAGGGTGTTCACCAAATGCATGACAGTGGTAGCAGCTAAACTGAGACTGCAAGGATTCTGAGGGTTTCCATATCTAAATGACTGTCTCATTACTGCCCCAACCAGGCATCTACTAATAAAAGCAAGAGATCACATTCTTCAGATTTGTTTCATCTGGGGATAGCCATAAATTACAAGAAGTCTCAGTTATAACCAACTTGAACTTTAGAATTCATAGGGGCAGTCTTTAACACGATATCAGTGGCAACTTCTCTTCCTTTCTCAGAAGTACAGAATATTAAATTTCAGGTCAGGAAAATAATTAGCAGTACCAACATTTCAGCCCGATTGATCCTTCAGGCCTTGGGTTGAATGTCAGCTGCCATAATTTTAGTTCCTCTAGCAAGATTTCATATGAGAATTCTTCAGTGGATCCTAGTAACACAATGGTTGATTCTTTATCAGCACATGTCAGCACAAATAAGAATCACTCAGGCATGCAAGAGATGCATCTGGTGGTGGGTTCAGTCAGGTCAGGTTCTACAGGGCTCTCCTTTCATTCTCCCTCAACCCAAGGCCATAGTGATGACAGTCGCTTCCCATATTGGGTGGGGGGACACTTCTTGGGAAAAACAGTCCAAGGCACTTGGTCCCTCAAGGAGGCCAATTTGCATATCAGTGTCCTAGAGACGAGAGCAGTGCTTTTAATGTTGCAGACCTTCCAGGAAGCTCTCCCTTTTGGGGCTAATGTGATTCAAACAGACATTATGTCAGTAGTTTGGTGCATCAACAGACAAGGAGAAACCAGATGATACCCCTTTTGTCAAGAAGCATTGAGAGTGTGGCAATGGGCAATCTCATCCAACTGCTTTCTCCTTGCAATTCACATTCCGGGGAAGTCCAGTGTGATAGCAGACAAATTGAGCAGATCCATTCTTCTACCTCACAGGTGGTCTCTGAACATGAAGGTGTCAGAAATAATTTTCGATCAATGGGGCCAGCCTTGCTGTGATCATTTTGCTTTTCCCCTAAACAACAATTGCAGCAGCTACTTTTCCCTAATTCCCCCACCAGGGGAATCACAGAGGGATGCTCTACTCCACTATTGGTCCCCTGGTCTACTTTATGCTTACCCACCAATTCCCCTAATTCCAAAATTCTGCAGCTGCCAGGTTGAAGATCAAAGTACTCCTCAATGCATCTTACTGGCCTCAAAAGATTTGGTTCCTCTTCCTATGGCCCCATCTGCTTTACCAACCTTGGATTCTGGATCTAATTCCAGACCTCCTGTCTCATCCAGCAGGTATGATTCATCTGGATATCACAAACCTCAAGCTGACAGCATGGTTTCTCCAATTCCTTTAATAGCCAGACAACCAGTGCTGTTTTCACCCAGTCATCATATTCTTTTATCTTCCCATAAACCTTCTACAAGAAAACTTTACACAATTAAATGGGAAATGTTCATTTTCTGGGCACAACAAAAACACATTGAACCTTTCTCAGCTTCTGTACATATGGTATACTTGAATTTTTGGCAAGGATTTTTAATGAGGGAGCTAGTTCATCGACAATTAAAGTTCAGTTAGTGCAATCTCCAATTTTCATATTGGATTTGAAAATTCTTCTCTGGCCTCTTCTAAACTTTGTAAAGCATTTTTGAGAGGCACACAGCTGCTAAGACCCCATATAAAGATCCTACTCCTCCATGGGATTTGAATTTGGTACTGCAGGCTTTAATTCATTCTCCCTTTGAACCAGCAGCTAAATGTGATCTTAAGTTTCTGACCTGGAAAATTATCTTTCTAATGGTCATTACCTCAGCCAGAAGAATTTCAGAACTTCAGGCATTGTCTTCTAAACCTCTCTACTTGATCTTTCATAAGGATAGAGTCACACTAAGTACCAATGCTTCTTTCCTTCCTAAGGTGGTGTCAGAATCCAATATCAATTTATCAGTTTTCTTTCCTAAATTTACAAAGGTGAATATATGTTGCATTTGTTGGATGTTCACAGACCATTACATTTTTACTTACATAGAACAAAAGAAACTAGAAAGACAGATCAATTATTTGTGGCCTTTGCTGAGGCTAAATTGGAAAAAAAAACAGTTGCAATGGTAACCATAGCCAGATGGCTGAAGGATTGCATATCATTTATCTACAACAAATTGGGACTGTCCTTACCAAGACCTTTAAAAGCCAATTCAACTAAGTCCATGGTAGCCTCTTCAATGTTCCTATCTAGGGGTTCCATGGACAACATATGTGCAGCTGCAACTTGGGCCAATCCTTATACCTTTATTGCTCAATACAAACTAGATCTAGTCTCAAGGGGAAGAGCAGTATTTAGCTCACCTTTGTTCAGGAATATCCTGCCTTAGTGTCCAGCCAAGAATTTAGGTAGCCGGGGACTCTGCCCCAGCAGTTGAGGATAGAATGAAAATTGACAACATCAGATAAAGAAGTTATGTACACTCTATAAAGTTCCATCTGTGTTGTCCATTTTCATTCTTCCTCAGCTCCCTACCCAACAACCCCCAACCTTTTTCTCAATTAATTTCTAGATGAATGAGAGTTTATAAGGACACCACTGTTCTTCATGTTGAGCTTCAGATATAGCTTCTTCTCTTAAGAATTTTATAGTGGTACTTCCTACTTTATGTCAAACAGCAAACTTATGATCTGATGTTAATCTTTATTCCATTCATCACTGATGGGTTCAGTTCCGAGCTCTCTGAGCCAAGACAGCCTTATACCAAAGCTCGGGCCAGCCAAAAACTCTCGAGCTAAGTATTTACCCATAATCCCCTTCTCCCTGTCGTAAAGCCGTATTTAAGCCAGCTATCAGCTAAGTCTCTAGTATTTTTGGAATATTCTGATTTTTGATATTGCTGTTAGACATAGAGTTTAATTTGTTTCTACATAGTGTGTTACTTCTATCTGTGTATCACTAAGTTCTAATTCCCCTTTTTCCTATCAATTATCTGTTTGTAATCTTTGTACCATCTCTGGTACTCTTTCTTCCTACCCACTGTGGAATTTCTTCTTACCATCATTGGTATCTTTCTCTCTATTTACTGTAGTTGTGTGCTTAGTTGGTGTTTCTCGTCGTGTTTTTTGTTGAACTTATTAGTGTTAACATGTCTGATAAAAAAGGGCACTTCGGGGTTCAAGTAATGCCTGAAGTGTAGTAGGAAAATGCCTAGTAGTGATCTCCATGATGACTGTGTTTATTGTGTGGGTGTGCCTCACCTCTCAATACAACCCCCTTGCTCCTTCTGTGTGGGGTTTAGTCCTTGTACCATGAACGAACGTAAGAACAAATTGATTTTGAAGGGCCTTCTCAAACCGCCCTTCTCAGAGGCTCTATCCTTGTCAGAGGGTTCACCCCTCCAAAGAAAGAGAAAAAGAGGCCTCACTCCATTCCCTCCTCACCTTTGAGAAGGAAAGACTGCCAAAATGAAAAATGCCACAACTTTCTGCACAGGAACAGAAGTCTTCCTCCACAGTACCATCTTCCATACCATCTATTTGTCTAGCATCTATGCCGACTCCCTCTGCACAGACATCTATGGCACCGATTGTGGCCAATACAAAGATCTTGACCTCAACACCGATACCCTTTCATGGCTCTGATAACTCAATCTGACACTGCTACGCCTTTCATCTCAAAAATGGAGATGGTGGTGCCTTTAGGCACACAACCATGGACCCAATACTCCCCGCCTGTGGACCCCTTCTTGGGACAGGCTTACAGTCCCTTCTTAGATCATCCAGAGTCCCCCTCGGGGATATCCAGTAGATCCACCAGGAGCCTCTCTG
This sequence comes from Protopterus annectens, assembly GCF_019279795.1. Classification (NCBI taxonomy): domain Eukaryota; kingdom Metazoa; phylum Chordata; order Ceratodontiformes; family Protopteridae; genus Protopterus; species Protopterus annectens. Next base: position 27,938,164 of record NC_056731.1, read on the forward strand.
AACTCAATGTGGTGTGCCCTGTGGACCAGCTGCTAACAGCCAAGGGGATTCCTTCTGATTCTAAAGCCCAATCCCTTCTAGGACTTGGGTTTTCTGCTTCACAGACTCCATCTTACTCTCCTCCTTCATCCTCCTTGCAGGTTCCAAAGTCCTTGGCATCGATGCCTTTCTCGGCACCCTCAGCTTCTGTTCCGATAGTGGACCTCACTTCGGCCCCAGAGTTAACACTCTGGCCTTCGGTTCCATTGGAACCGGGTCTTCCTCAGGCCCGGGATTACGCTGCGGTTTCCTCAGTTCTAAGTTTGGCACCGGCTTTTTCTATGGTGTCATCCATGGCACCGAGAACCCTGTCAGTACCTATCCAGCTTGAGGCTCCATCCCTGGGAGCGGGCTTAACGGAGCGGGGTGTGACCCCGGTTCTGAGGTTGTCCTCCTAGGTTCCAGGCTCCCATCCCCTCTTCGAGTGGCCCTGCTTTCCTGGTGATGGAGAGGGTGTTGCCTCCGTGAGCAAGCCTTTGGCATCGGAGTCCCCATGTCCTCTCCCTGTGCTGCAGCTGTCACAATCCACCATCCCAGATTGAGCATGGGAGCCTCAGGAGACCCTATCGCAGGGTGTCCCTTTTTCTGGGTCCTCCTCAGAAACTCCCGCTGAGGAGGTTCCTAGGAAGAAATTATGCAAGAGGAAGCATGTGAACTCCCCCGAGGAGTCCCTTACAGAGGATACAGATTATGATGAAGGGGAAGGGTCTCCATGATCACCCCCTGATGATGTCTCCTTTGGAGACATCCTGGAGATCTTGAAACTGAGGGGTGATTGGAAGCCCAAAAACCCTTCTTCAGAGGAATCTGTTTTCCTCCAGGCCTTCTGTGCTTGACCATCTACCTCCTGAGTGACCCTGCCTGCAGACGAGTTGGTTCAGCTTATAGTGCAGCATGCCTGGAAGAATCCTGACATGGTTGAAGCAATCTCCAAGAGACCAGACAAAATCATCTCTCCTCCTGAAGAACTTCCTCATTGGTCCAAGGGTTTACCAGTAGATGCTATGGTGGTAGCGGCAGCCACCAAGAAAGAGCTTGCTGAGGAGAGCCATACTGTTCATCCACCTAATAGGGAGTCCCGAGCAGTGGACAGACTGGGGAAGCGAGTTTTTGCTTCATTGACCTTTGCTATTCAGTCTTTGAACTATCTGGCACATTTCACCAGACTCCAGAGAGACCTCATCTCTGAATTCTCTGGTACTCTGTCAGGAAAGCTGTCTGATGAGGTCAATGACAAGGTAGCCATGCAGCTGGGGACCCTGGAATCAATTTCTAACTTATCCATGAGATTGATTTCACACGCAACTGAAGGGGTGGCTAGAGCTGCGGGTTCAGGCATAGTTATGAGACGTCATGTCTGGATGCACCTGTGTGACTTCGTGGATCCTTTTAAGTCTTCCTTCCTTAACACTCCAGCGGAAGCGTCTTCCCTTTTTGACCCCAAAGTGAAGGACAAGTTGGCCAGGTGTGAGCAGGATGGCAAGACCTTGTCTTCGGTTGGCGTACGTTTCTCCACTCCTCAGCGTCCTTTTCCAGGAACCAGAGAAGTAGGAAATTGTGGCACAAAAAGTCTCAGGGTTCTTTTTGTGACACACGTGGTGAATTCGCCCCCAGAGGCAGAGAGGGCAACTCTTCCGGAAAATGCCCCTACAGAGGCAGAGGGTGTCTGCATAATCAGGGTTTCAGGGATTCCTTCTCTGGACAGCCCTGTCAGCTCTCCTGAAGAGCAGCCTGATTGCTTTCCTCTGGAAGCAGTCAGTTGATGCCTTTCTCTGCACCCCATTGCCTGGCTATCTATTACCACTGACTTTTGGGTGCAGGAGATCATAACCAGAGGGTAAATAATCCCCTTCTACTCCTACCCAAAACCTCCAAAATGTATTCCAGACGTCCCACCCACTCTAAGGGAAGAGGCAGCTCTTCAAATAGAACAGCTCTACTTTAAAAGAGTCATCCAGAAAGTCCCAACAAACCAGATAGGATCCGGATTTTACTCAAAGTTCTTTTGGTGCCAAAAAAGACAGGGGACTGGAGGCCAGTTTTGGACCTCAGCTGTTTAAACAAGTTCGTCAGCCAGAAAAAAATCCTGATGGTCACTGTTCAATCCATTCTCCCATTTCTGGAGGAAGGTAATTGGATGTGCTCGATAGACCTTCAAGATGCGTATTACCACATCAAAATGGACAAACGCTTGAGAAGGTTCCTTCGCTTCCAGCTGGGAGCCAATCATTACCAATTATGTGCTCTGCCCTTCGGACTGTCTATGGCCCCAGAGTGTTCAACAAATGCATGGCAGCAGTGACAGCTCACTTGAAATTGCAAGGATTCTGGGTGTTTCCATATCTGGATGATTGGCTCCTCACTGCCCCCACCAAGCATCTACTGGTAACAGCCTTGCATTGCACCCTTTCTCTGGCGCATTGCCTGGGAATATCCATAAACTGAGAAAAGTCCAATCTAACTCCGACTCAGACCCTGGAGTTTATAAGGGTAATGTTCAATACTCGCTCTTGCTTGATTTCTCTCCCAGATCACAGGCTTCAGAGACCAAGGGTACAGCTCCAAGTGATACTGTGCCACAGATTGGCGCCAGCTCGACAGGTTCTGCAGTTACTAGGGTCGATGGCAGCATCTGTATCTGTAGTCCCTCTAGCAAGATATCACATGAGACTCCTACAATGGCTTTTGTTGACTCAGTGGTACCAGAACCATCATCTGTTGTCCTACCAGATTTGTATTACAGATCTGTGCAAAGTGGATCTTTCTTGGTGGATGAAGCCAGACACAGCACTTTAGAGCTGGCCTTTTCATTCCTCTCAGCCCAGTGCCATTGTGACCACAGATGCTTCTCTGATAGGGTGGGGGGGCCATTATCAGGGAATGACTGTCCAAGACACATGGTCCGAAGGCCAATCTGCACATAAATGTTCTGGAATTGAGGGCGGTGCTTTTAGCATTGCAAGCATTTCAGACTGCCCATCCTTCAGGAACAGTTGCTATCCAATTGTACATTTAAGTAGTTTGATACATTAACAAATAGGGGGGAACTAAGTCCTATCCCCTATGTCGAGAGGCCATGAGAGTGTGACAATGGGGCAATAGCTTCCAATTGCTTTCTGATACCAAGGCATATCCCGAGAATTTCCAACGTAATCACAGACAAGTTGAGCAGGTGCATTCTCCTGCCTCATGAGTGGTCCCTCGACCCCAACTTAGCAGCGAAGATCTTCAGCCATTGGGGCCAGCCTTGCTCCGACCTATTCACCTCCCCGTCCAACCACAAGTGCAGTAATTACTTCATCCTAATTCCCCCGCAAGGGGAGCCCTCGAGGGATGGACTTGTCCCCGATTAGCCCACAGGACGACTTTATGCTTATCCTCCCATTCCTCTGATTCCTCTAGTTCTAAAGAAAACCCTCTGATTGAAAAGTAAAATGATCCCCATAGCCCCTTTTTGGCCTCAACAGGTGTGGTTCCCCTTTCTCTGGCCTCATCTCCTTTGCAGTCTGTGGATCTTGGATCCAACTCCAGATGTGATATCTCACCCTCAAGGGCTGAGCCACCTGAACCTTTTCAGCCTCAAGCTCACAGCTTGGCATCCACACTTCCAATGATTGCAGGCATTGTAATCTTTCCTCTATAGTACGTGATATTATTCTAGTTTCACATAAACCATCCGTCAGAAAACTTTACGCTGACAAATGGAAAAGATTTGTAATTTGGTCTAGAGACAAAGAGAATTAGATCTCTTTTCTGCTCCCATCTCTACGGTACTCCAGTATCTATCGAAATGTTTTGAGGAGGATGCCGCAGCTTCAACTATTCGTGTCCATTTAGCTGCCATTTTGAATTTTCATAATGGTTTCAGGGACTCCTCATTAATTTCTCATCTGAGCAAAATCTCTTTGAAAGGAATTATCAATCGAGACCCCCCACTTAAGCAGCCCACTGAACCCTGGAGTCTCACATTTATCTTGCAAGCCTTGACATGGTCTCCATTCGAGCCGGCAGCCACATGTGACATCAAGTTTCTTTCCTGGAAATCCCTTTTTCTAGTGGCTATTACTTCAGCTAGATGCATTTCCGAACTCCAAGCTCTTTGTGTCAAGCATCCTTATCTGATTTTTCATAAGGACAGAGTATCACTTCAGACCAGTTTTTCCTTTCTACCCAAAGTAATTTCTGAGTTCTCCATTAATCAGACTATTAATTTGCCTGTGTTTTTCCCAACAAGGAAGAGTATTGTTTACATTTATTGGATGTTCACAGACAGTTGAGGTTTTATCTGGACAGAACAAAGGCAACCAGGAAATCTGACCAATTATTTATTTCCTTTTCTGGTCCGAAAATGGGGAACCTCTGTCTCTAAAGTGACTCTATCCAAATGGCCTTCATTTATAAGCTAGAAAGGAAATCTGTCCCGCCAAATATCAGGGCTCACTCTACCAGATCAATGGCAACTTCTCTGGCTTTCCACTCTAGAGCTTCGTTGGACAACATCTGTGCACCAGCTACGTGGGCTTCCCCCCATACCTTCATCACTCATTACAAACTGGATCTGACCTCTAGGGGAAGGGCATCCTTTGGTTCAATGGTGCTCAGGAATGTTCTTATTAAGGGCCACCCATGGATATAAGGTAGCTGGGGACTCTGTCCCATCAGTGATGAATGGAATGAAGATTAACAACATCAGATAAAGACGTTATGTCTTACCATAACATTCCATCTGTGTTGTTGATCTTCATCCATTCATCACGTCCCACCCACCTTCCCCCTCCTAGAGGCTCCTGGGGATCTTTAGGTCCTTTTCCTGGCCTAAGGTTTTTGCTCGGAGGCAGCCTCTGCTTTACTTGCTAGGGCAAACTCGATCTGAGGTAACAGGGAGAAGGGGGTTATGGGTAAATGCTTAGCTCAAAGAGTTTTTGGCTGGTGCAAGCTTTGGGTATAAGGCCGACTCAGTTCCGAGAACTCGGAACCAAACCCATCAGTGATAAATGGATGAAGATCAACAACATAGATGGAACGTTATGGTAAGACATAACTTATTTTTATGGGTTGGTGCATTATGGGTAAGGGAGGAGCATGAGAGCTTTTTGGTGGCCACAAGCTAATGTAACGTTCGAGTCAGATCTGAGGATCAGATCTGAACCCAACAGTTGAGGTGGAATGAAAATGAAAAATGCAGATGGAATGTTATGGTGAGTACATAAATTTTCCTTTAGTTCATGATACTGTCCTGCATTTCTTGACAAAAGTCAACTTGACACTCAACATTTAAGGACCTAGTCTTGTGACCTTTTTGTCACCTGGAGTTTTTGTTCTATAGCATTTTAGACATGTTAAGTCTGGCAGTGGGATTGCCATTTTTAATCATAGCACCTCTGGAATGAAAGAGGTTTCAGTTAGGGCTACAAATACCTTTGAATATTTTATGGCAGCAGGTACAAGCTGTCTTTCTCCTTGTCTCCCTCCAACAGGCAATGCAAGATATTCCTTCAGGAGTTTTCTACTTTCCTTTTCTCCTCTGTTTCATTGCTTCAGTATTTGGTGGACAATATATAATCTTTAAAAATAACAAAAAGGCCACAAAACATCAAAAGACAGAATATATTAAAACTGTTTATAAAATAAAAGTAAGTTCCTTTATAAACAAAACATTTAGAACTTTATCAGAACCACCATATTAAAAGAATACACCATTTAAGTAATATACAGAATACTTCACATGATCATACCATTACAGGCCTGGGATGTTTTATCTTTTTCTGCATTATTATTTATTTTTATGTTTTACACCATGTTGATTTGTGATTCCTGCATAATTTATTTTCTGCACAGATTGTCCAAGATTTCTGTACGATTCTTTGATGACTCCAAACATTCCCAGATGTAGTTGTCTTGAAATGCTGTATATACCTGAATAAGGTCTCCCCTTAAATATCTAAAAGAGACACTGTACAAGGGCAGAAATTTTAATATTTCATAACTTAAACTTTCTCATATGTGGACATCGTTAGCATATATCTACTGTGTTATTTCCAATTTAATCATGCTGATTTTCTTATATTGTTTCCATACTACTATTCCACACTAAAGTTAGGATCTAATGTAACTTACAAGCAATGATTTCAGTATTTCTGATTTCCCAGATTTTATAAATCTTTTTATGGAGCCTATAGTTTTATAACTATAAATAACTAATTGGTTGATATGCTCAGAAAAAAAACTCAAAACTGTATCTATCCATATTCCTAGGTCCTTAAATGAATCCAAAGTTTCAATTTCTGTGTGCTGCATTAAATATTAACCCTTCAATATCTGTTACCCAAATCTCATATGCTTGTTTTTTTATGTATTTATCAGTCAGGATATTATTCTCTTGTGCCTGACTGGTCACTTTAGTCAAGTAATTTTGCAGACATGCCACATCTGTAGCAAATGTAACCAGTTTTTCCATTTTAAAGTCATCTACTTGCAGGTAGAACACTTCAAATGAAAAAAAGATAAATCAGAAAAATACAACCTGGGCCCACCACAGAGCCCTGAGAAACACCCTGACTGTAACCTAGAATTTCACTTGTCAGTTTACTATATATCATATCTGTCATGTCCTATTTGCAAATCATACAGCTATCCATCTTATCAGGATTATGTTAATACCTAGTTGTTCTAATTTGTTGATCAGTGTTTTGTGTACAGTCCTGTCAAAGACTGAAGATAGGCCTACACAAATTACATCACGGCGCACTTTCTTATTTATAGCTGTTATTATATTGTTATAGAACATCTTGTTACGGGTATAGACCCATTTTCAGTTTATGTATGCTGATACGTCATTTCATGCCACCTTTTCCAGTTCTAATAATAATTTATCTTAATAAAACCTTCTACATTATTTTTCCACAACAAAAAAAGTAGACTTGCAGGTTTGTCCTGTCCCCCTTTCCCTTAAAGATAGGTTTAACAAGTGCATGTCTCCAGTCTTGACGGGTCACCTATATTTAAATGACCTAGTGAATAACTGATGTAGTGGTACTGTAAGTTTATATTAAATTGTTCTCAGGTCATCATTACTAATTCCTTCTCCATGTCTTTGCTTGGGTCCAGTTTGTATAACACTTTTTTATTTTAATCTAATTTAAATTCAGTATCTGACATTACCTAGATGTTACTAGTACAGATTATTCCCCTTTGTGGAGCAGAACTGTTTCACATAAGATTTCATAACTAAATCTACAGTCTGTTATGTCTGAGTATACATTTTAGAATCTACACGCACTTTATCAGCTTGTATGTCATTACCCCTACTACGCAAAACAAACCATGCCAACACTAGTGTGAGAGGAAAAAACTGACTTTTATTAAAGTCAAACCACAGTTAACAGACTGGATTCGGCCCAAAGCATTTTCAGTGCATAACACAGACTGCAGTATGAAGCCCCATATATATAGGGAAATTAAGAATGACAGTTCTAAATCAACCAAACAACAATTAATTTATAAGTGTTCATTTAAACCAGGTGGAAAAAGTCCACCCAGTCTAACAATCCAGGCTTTTGGGGTATTCAGTTCACAGTCAACTATGACATGGAGTGTATTTCATTTCTTGATGTTCTTTTTGACTGTGGTTTGACTTTATTAAAAGTCAGTTTTTTCCACTCACACTAGTGCTGGCCTGGTTTGTTTTGCGTTTCGCTTCCTTGTTTGGGCCTCTGCAGTTGCCATATGTGCTAAACTACTTCTTCCTGATTTTCGCATTTCGCTGGTGGCGTTTGTTGTGAGAGGATTCAGTATTTACTCTCCAGTTGGGACAGTTTTGAGCCAGTTATTCTTTATTTTTGGTTTTTATTCGAGTGGATTTACAGTACTAGTTACTTGTTTTCGTCTACGGCTTCAGTGGACTTTTGTTCGGACAGGTTCTTTTACATTTTCGCTTATTTTTCCTTGGATCATGACTGTTGCCATTAATATATGAAGGCTGCATTTTTGTGCTTCCATTTTTTTGGCAGGAATTGATACACAAAGACACTTTGGGGCTTTTTGTTTGAAAAGTATTTCTTGGTTATTGGCTTGTGAAAACGTTTTTGAATCATCGTGGCCGTTTTTTCCATGAAATCAAAACTATTGGGTCAGCTTTTCTTATAAATGGACTAGTAGGATATTCAAAACTACTTTATGTTGTATACAAGGTCTGGACATGTATTAGATTTACATCTAATGGTTTGTCATATATAGGTTTTCTGACATTGAGTCACTAGGAATTATTTGATGATTTATGCCTTGTTTTTTCTAAAACGGTGTCTGCTTTATATTTGAGCCAGTGTTGTGACATCTATCAACATTATTTGGGACATTTTCTATAGCCAGTAATATTTTTGGCTGGTTGAACATTTTTTATATGCTACATCAGTGAAACATTTTTCGTACGACTTGGTTAACATCATGTAATGAAGGTCACAGACTGCTTTCACATTGTCACGTTATTATTCGTAATTTTTTTGGTTTATGTGTTAATACTACTGTTTCCTCTGCGTAATTGTCGAATGAACCATTGCGGTTTGCAATTTACATACCCAACCGAATTAGTCATGCTTTTAAGTATGTTTTCTAGTAGTTAGTGGCTGTAATTATTTAAATGTGAATTTGGTGCCTTTTTCAAAAGGAACATTTATAAAAATATTACTTATATTATTTTCAGTGGCTTGCGTTTAAACAATTCATATATGTTTTTGATGCTTTGTCATCTTATAGGATTATACATTATTATTGTTCTTATGTTTGGCTTTATGGATGCTTTTCACTAACATATATAAATGCTTACTCATTGCAATGTTCTAATTTAAAGGGAACATTATTCACAAAGTTACCTATTCAGTTTTATACATTTTTTAACCTGGTTTTAACCATTTGTCCCATAATAGTTAGATTTCACAAGTCTTTCGGTTGATAATAATATCTTATAATAAGATTTATTCTATCTTTTGTTGTTTGATTTGAATCAGCACTAAGGGAGGTTTCTAAAATATCAACAACTTTTCAGTGTTTTTTCAAAATGGATTTAATGACCATCTTGGAGGGACTTTCTGCAGACAAGGAGGATATCCAAGTTTTTGGAGTAGATTCTAATCCAGGTACTACATTAAATAAGGAATCCCAGTTAGATAACCAGTTGAAATAACCAATGTACTCTTATATTTGACAAGCTTTTTAAAAGCATGAAAAACCTTACGTCTTGTGTCTGGCACCTAAAACTGTTTAAGGCATATTTACAAAAGGGCATTTCTCCAAGGGGCTTGCAAATTTGCATTAAACCATTGGTGGGCCAGGCTGATAATATTTTATTGACAGCCTGGTCTGAAATACAACAAAACACTTCTATGCAATTTGCAAAAGTTTTACATCCATTTTATGAACAAAAAATTGATGGTTGTGTGCTAGAAGTGACTGGGATCTGTGAACAGGGCAGGCAGTTTGATGGCCAACAAATATATAAAAATTGTTTTCAAAAGCTAAGTGCTAACTTATTAGAATTTGAAAAAGAACTTAAAGAAAGGAAGTTACATAAATTCAACAGAGATGTTAATGATTATAGTCAAGGGAAAACATTTGAGCAGGTCAAACGTGTTACATTTTCTAAACTAGATACCCAGAATGTTGGTCAAAAAAGAAAAAGGAAAAAATCCATCCTTAAGAAATCTATCAGTGATACCTCTAGGAAGGATTCTTCCTCCTATACAGATACTGAAACTGAGTCCCAACAAGTGTCACCAGCCTCCAAAAAAAATTGTTCCTTTAAACATGTAGATTTAGAAAAGAACATTAGTACTGCCCCTTTAGAGGTAGAAGGAGGGGTGGCAGAAAACACAGGTCAAGATGTAACCTTACAAATGTTGCTGCATCTTCTGAAACCCAAGTAGTGCATCCAGATAATGTACACAACATTTCATCTGTTGTTTTGTCAGATATTGAAAATCAGGTATTGAATAAAGGTTTCAATTTTATTCTTGGCTATATGGTGTCTGAAGATACTTTTGTGGATGACTTGACTTCTTTTTGCAGATTATTAAATCTTAGCTTGCATTTTGACAACAATGATAATTATGAATCAACAGTATCTTATTTGCCAACTTTTAAATTTCAGAGATCTACATTTGTCCCTCCCATGAACAAGCATGTTGATATTTTTCAAAAATGTCTACTTAAGGAGTTACACTTTGGTTCACATTTAGATAGGAAGTTTCTTCCTAATAATTTAACTGCATCAGAACTTCATGCTTTAGGAAATTTGAGGAAGAACAAAAATATAGTAATCATTAATGCTGATAGAGGCGGGACTATAATGGTCATGGACTGGTCCATGTATTTAGCTGAAGCTGAAAGGCAGCTAAAAGATGGTCGGTTTTACATAGCTATGTCCATGGATCCAACATCTAAATTCAAGTGTGAAATTGATGAATTTTTACAGTTGGCAGTTAGTGAAGGTATCTGTGAAAAAACTTCATATCATTTGAGAGTCAAGGATCCATTGCCACAATATTTGTACTTACTTCCCAAAATCCACAATAAAATGCTATTCAGCCACCAGGGAGACCAATTGTTTCTGGTAATGGTTCTCTTACAGAACCATTATCGGCTTTTTTGACAACATATTCAAAGCTATTGTTAAAAGGTGTTAGGGTCCGTATACAGGATGCCACAGAGTTTCTCAATATTCTATCTGATACACAATTAGATCCAGGGTGGATTATGTGCACCCTTGATTTTACATCATTATATACCAGTATTCCTTACTGGGTGGGCCTTACTGCATTGGAATACTGGTTAACTGAAATTCCTTTATATAGTCCGGGCTTTAACACCTTTCTCCTCTGTTTGACTGAACACGTTCTAACTAAGAATGTGTTTTACTTCAATGGAAGTTGTTATTTACAACTTAAAGGTACGGCCATGGGTGCTTCTTTTGCACCAATCTACCCCAAACTTTTTATGGGATATCTGGAACAAATGATTATTATGATGGTAGTCATAATCTATTTCTGGATGAAATAGATATTTGGAGGAGATTTTTGGATGACTGCTGGATGGTTTAGAAATCAGATGCTATATACCTGCAGGAATTTGTTCAATACCTCAATGAAAACAAGTGAAGTATTCAGTTCACAGTCAACCATGACATGGAGTGTATTTAATTTCTTGATGTTCTTTTAAAAAGACAACAAGATAACACTTTAGTTACTTCTGTGTACCATAAACCTTTTCACTCCAATACTTTACTACATGCCTCCAGCTGTCATCCAAAACACATCATCTGGAACATTCCTAAATCCCAATTCATAAGGATTTGTAGAATTTGTCCCACAAATGAGGACTTCCTACTTCAAAATAGGGAATTAACTAGATTCTGTGAATGTGGGTACACTCAATCGCATCTTCTTCAGACCAGTAGCGAGGTAAAGAAATTACAAAGAAAGGACTTGTTAAGATATCATACTAATAAAGGGACCTTGGATAAAACCATCAGGTTCATGACTAGTTATGGATGAAACACCTTTTATTTCATGAATTTGGTGCAACAGCATTGGGATATGTTATTAGCTGATGAACAGCTGAATGACCTTCTGAGTGCCAGATGTAATTTCTCCTTCAGGAGAGGTAAAACTTTGGGTGGTTATTTTAGCCATTACAAACACAAAATATAATCTACAAACATTACCCAGGGTACAATGGATGGAGCAAAGTTGGTTGAATGTTTTCCTTGCAGTCACTGTTCATTTTGCAGACATATACTTCAAACCAAAGAATTCACTAGTAAAAATACAGCCCGTATATTTAACATCAATATATTTGCAAATTGTAGCATGGATTGGGTAGTGTACTTAGCCATATGTACATATTCGGCATTCTATATAGGTCAGACCTCGAGACCTATTAGATTATGCATATCTGAACATCTTAGCAATATTAGGAATAAATGTTCCACTAATGCACTATATACGCACACGATTAAACATTCAACTGGCCAATTTCAATTCATAATCATTGATAGGGTATGTGGTAACAGGAACTTTAAGGCTGGTTGGCACAATATTTTAAATAAAAAAAGAAAAAGCCTGGATTGTTAGACTGGGTGGACTTTTTCCACCTGGTTTAAATGAACATTTATGAATTAATTGTTGATTGGGTTGATTTATAACTGTCATTCTTAATTTATATATATATATATATATATATATATATATATATATATATATATATATGGGCTTCATACTGCAGTCATTCATATGCATTGAAAAAGGCTTGGGCCGAAATTGGTCTGTTGACTGTGGTTTGACTTAAATAAAAGTCATTTTTTTCCCTCTGACACTAGTGCTGGCCTGGTTTGTTTTGCGTTTTGGTTCCTTGTTTGTGCCTTTGCACTTGCCATAAGTGCAAAACTTCTGCTGCTGTTTACCCCTACTACATATTATATATATCTATAAAATGGATTCCTAATATGCTAAACATCTTTATATAAATTTTCTTCAGATTTTCCTGATGTTGTCACTCCATTTTATTTTTTTCACTTTTCAAAGTAATAGTTTGATCTAAATTCTATTTTTTACATTTTTATATGAAGGCTGTGCGTCAGGCCTGGCAAGCCGGTACGTAAAGATCAACTGCCAATCACTAGCGGACCGGAGTTCCACTGTGGCGACCCCTAACCGGGAAAAGCCGAAAGACACAAACAAACATTTTTATATTGGATCTTAAGTATCTTATTTTTATGGAAATATAATCCCCTAAACTTGTGTGCCTAGATCCTGATATTAATAATTTATATATATATATATATATATATATATATATATATATATATATATATATATATATTTTTTTTTTTTTTTTTGCATTCAAACAATTTCCTTTCAGGACTTGCCACATTCCTTCTGATGTCTCTCCACCGAACACATCACCCAAATTAGTTTTATATGATGTCTGCTTTGCTTCCTTATAGTCTGTTATTAATCTTCTGTGCATTGATTTAGATTTCTGTTTTCCAGAATTATCTAGCAGTAGTTTAACCTTTATAAGTCCATGATCACTGCACATAAAATGTGGTAAAACTTGGCATGAAGTAACAGCCATCACCTTAGGAACACAAACAATGTCCAGTATGTTATGCTCCTGGTAGGTTTGTTTATAATCTGCAAGAGATGTTATTCCCATCCATTTGTTGTAAACAGTTTGCTTACTAACGTTGTATAATCAATATTATTCCATTCTGTCTCTGTTAAATTCAAGTCTCCAGCTATTATCAAATGTTCCTTCATGTGTTTTATGCAAGGTATGTATGAATTCCTCTAGTTTGGTGGTCTACACACTTCAATAATTATAATCTGTTCCAGGGTTGTCTGGTTATATAATATACAGCATTTGTGTTATCAACAGATGTGTTGTGACAGATCTTGGAACATAACTCCCTCTTCTTTGGCCATCATATTGCAATAGTGGTCAGGAAATCTTTCTGTTAGGCGCAGTTGATCAAAAGGGTATTTACTATTGGTCGAAAGAAGTCTTGACCCTTCTGTATTCTGCACTGATCAGGCCTTTTATAGAATACAGTACCCACCCTTGGGGTGTTTATTGCTAAACATATCAAGCAGTTAGAGAGACCCCAAAGTTCCTGGCACAAAAGGTCATGGGACTAAAAGATCTGAATTATCAAGAGAGGCTGGTGGCCTTGCCTCTGTATTCGGTGCCCTAGAAGTCTCTACCTTGCCTTCCAGGTCTTGAGGGATCCAACAGTCCAAGACCTCTTATTTCTCCACAAATCAAACAGTGTAATAAACACTAGAACCAGAGATCTAAACTTCCTTCATCAAATAAATCATAGTGCAAAGTCAGATTTGTCACGCTGCTAAACCATTCTCTGGAACAAGCTTCCTCTCAGATCAAGTAATGTGGCACACTATCTTCATTTAAGAAGGAATTAGACAATTGGATGGGTAGTCATAAATTCACCCCAGGTATGACTGCCCTATTACTCCTTGAGTGGTGGGTAGTGGAAAAGTGTAAATGGCTACATGGCCCAGTTGCCTTGTACCTTCTGTGAATCCATAAGATAATAATCACAGGTCTCAGAACAACCTTTAATGCCTACCATAACATCTCCACCTGATTTTTTTTGTTAGAATGCATGTTGCAGAAAATACATTTATACTCTGACAGAACTGGAGTCCAATCATTGTTCTTTAACCATGTTTCATAAACAATAGCAACTTCAATCTTTTGTGAACATAGGAAATTTTTCCAATAAAAAACATTTACTAATGTCAACCAGCACAGATAAATCAAATCTTGCTATCTGTGACCTGAAAAATTTCTGAATTTGTAAAATCTGGTCTTGTGTTAGTCTTATCTGCTGCAAAAATGATGTACCCTTATCTTGACAAGTGAACTGCATTCTATCTAAATAGGTGTCCAGAATTAAGCTTTTATGTTCTATACCTTCTCACCTTTTTAAAAGGTGCTGTTTTCATGTAGGTATTTACCCAGAAAATATTTTCATTCACACTAACCTGTATCTCCTCTCTATATGTGATTTGTGAAAAAATACACACAAACACTTGTACAAATAATGTTATCTAAGAGAACGTTAACTTCCCTACCAACAGTCATTGACACCTTAAAGATGCGGTAATTTGATCCAACATGGATAAAAACAGCTACATGCTTTCTTACATTTAGGTGTCCTAAAGCCCTGCCTACTTCCTATATTTTTAATCCTAGCAGGAGTAACACTATTTGATGTTCACTAGCCACTATGTGAATGTGTGTAGTTCCTTTAATAACTGAATCTCCAATCTGATATGAAGAATCTTCCTCCTGATATCCGGTAATGACTGCTCTTTCAGTTGCTACAAAAGAATAATCTTCACCAGCATTTATCTTAGTAATCTCACTGTTTTCATACTACATTGTTTATAAGCATATAATTATCATCTGACTGCCTTTGTACTTTTACAGTCTGAGTTATGTTGTCAACATCTCCTCTTTTTTCAGTAATTCTTTAATGCTTCCAAGTTTATTTAGTTTTATTCATTTTAGCTTCCCTTGCCTTTTTTTTAACTTCTCTGTTAAAACAATGATGTCATTTTCTCAGAGCCATAACTGGCTCATTTGGCACCTGGTATGATCTGGCATCCCTTAACACTAGGTTGAGGTGCAATAAAAAAAGGTCCATTATCCAATCTGTGGCCAGGTCTTAACTCCTGTGTTCTCATATGCTCTCATGATGCTGTACATGCAAAAGAAAAAAAAGAGTCCTTCGAAGAAGCACTAAATCCTAGCACCTTCATTCTCTGTTGCTCAGCCTCACGTGTATGAAGAGCACTTTGTCCCCTTTGTCCCACCCAATCTCTGCTTCTCCGTTTTCTGTAGACTGAATGTTTTGTGATTAAATAATGTTGTCATTCCATGTAATGTGGGCATTACATGTCAAAGTAGTTTAGTACTACTTTAGAAGTACTCTTTCTTTAGTATAGTTTCTCTTATCAGTCCATACATTAGTTAGTTTTTTTTCCTAGTTATTTGTTGTGAACTTCTTCCCATCTTTCTTTTTTTATTTTCTCCTACATGCTCTGAATCCTCTGACTGCTGTTTACTTATAACTGAAATTCAAAAAATATCATTTGTAGAATCAAGTTTAATATCGGTTGAGTGATTTTTATGATCAGTGGGCACTTCCTTTCCTGAACCTAATATTAACGATCTCCTCAGCCCAGTTAGTAATATATGTAACCAGGCTGTGACAATTGCACATGTACAATCATCCTCTGCAGATCTTGAATTATTATCAATAATAGTAAGCAAATTATACAATTTTTGACATGAGGAACACAAATCTCTAATGTTATCATGTGTTACCTTTACACACACACACAAAACATTTTGTGCACTGAACAAGCTTCAGCAACTAGTTAATGGCATACTCATTTAAAGAATCCTTTCTCAGTGACAAACAGTTAAAGACTTTTTAAAAGAGACAAACATTTCTAAAACAGAAACTGCAGAGTCCACAGAAATTAAAACAAATTGTAACTTAAGTCAAGTGTATGAGGAAATCACACAAACAATATACATACCAATATTAAATTAAGTAGACTGAGCTAACCTTGTAAAGAGAGAAACACTTCATAAAGTAGTTATTCTGACCTACAATAACAGTCAAACAAATCACATAAAATGCTAGATGTTCTTTATGTCAATATCACGTGCTCACTATTGCTCCTAGTCATGGCAAAAATTATGACTAGATGGACCCCTTAGGAGGGATACAATCTGCCTGATTCCCCTATCAAGCAAGTTGCACATGAAATCACAAAACAATACTGGATAGTATGAGATAATCTCTGGAGTGAACTGTCTGAAATCTGTATGAATTTATAACAAACTTGGTCCGACTGGAGGGCTAGAGTGTACCTGCCTATAGTCTATCCCTTTGTTTCAACAAATAATAAAAATAAGAGGTAAAAAAAATAAAATATAAATCAAAATAAAGCTGCTTCTACCAAACAATTGCACAGGAAATCACAGAACAGTAATGATGGTTTGAGATGCAAATTTTTACTTAAGTTATAAATTTATTGTGTTGTTTTACCTGTATTTTCCTCCGCTCACCTGCACCACCTT
Source organism: Protopterus annectens (assembly GCF_019279795.1). Classification (NCBI taxonomy): domain Eukaryota; kingdom Metazoa; phylum Chordata; order Ceratodontiformes; family Protopteridae; genus Protopterus; species Protopterus annectens. The sequence continues at coordinate 27,954,874 of NC_056731.1, forward strand.
AGTAATAGGTACTAATCCTAACCCTAATTCTGCCCCTTCCCCCACCTCTAACTATACACCTTAACATCATTAAAACCTTCCCATAACACAGCCACAACTCGTCAGACTCAGACACACACAAACATTAACAAACACACACAAACAACACTATATCTATCCCCAAACCTAACCCTTACCCTAAAATATGCAAACACACATCCATCCTTCACTCAATCTCAGCCCTAACACTAACTCACATCCACACACACACTACCCGCCACTGCCACCGCCACCCCACTTGCCTATATCGACATTCCACACAATTGACATATCCACTGTTCGGCCATTCACACCACAAACATTTAATCACATCTCTCTGTTTGTCAGACAAATGTACATTATGTCTCTGTGTTTGTCAGACAAACGTACATTCAGTAAAACTCAGAAGACCCATCTATAGCTATATACACACACACACACACACACACACATATATATATATATATATATATATATATATATATATAGATCTATAATAGGCTGAGAAGCACACTGTTTTCTAGTAGTTCCAGGTACTGCTGGTTAGTAGCTCAATGTGCTTAGTGATGGTGACACTTTGAGTCTGCAGCAGTTCTATACACACACACACACACACACACACACTCACTTTCTCATGAGTATGTGTATATGGATTTATATTGTATTATCGAGTTTCAGAAACACAATATTCATATGGTTGAGACCATATGTTTGAGTTTCTGAAAACTTGAATGTAAAGAAAATCTACATTTTTGCAGAGGCAAACCCCATGCTCCTCCAACACCACCTGAAAATGATATATACTAACTCTAAGATCTCACTGCAGTGAGGAAAAGGGTAAATTCCCTGATTCCCCACTGGACATGCTTTAAAGGGGAATTTACCCTTTTCCCCACTGTAGTGCAATCTCGGATTAGGTATATAATTTGCATGGGTTGTGGTGGCACAGGGGTGTTGCCCTACTGCAAAAATGTAGATTTTTTTTTTACATTCAAGTTTTCAGGAGCTCAAGCATATGGTCTTTACCATATGAATTTTGAGTTTCTAAAATTCGATAATATGACTTAAACCCATATATATATATATATATATATATATATATATATATATATATATATATATATATATATATATATATCTTTACATACACACACACACACACACACACACACAAAACAACCACACTCACATATATTGGAAGATTAATGCAGCTGAGACTACCAGTCTTATCAACAATATAGTTTATAAAATACAGACAAAATAAAATGAAGGTGCTTCCAAGAAAAACCCAAGTATCGTAGTTTAGACAAAAGTACTGCAAGTACCTTTAATTCAGCTTTATACTTAATCTTTCATTGCTGGGAAAAATGCTTGGTGGTAGGTGCCGCTAGAGTCTTCTGCCAGGAACAGTTTTCAGTTTCTCCTTCTTAGTCATCCTTGACGAAGGTTGATTCTCTCTCCATGAGCCTCTTCTCCGCATACCAAGTCCCCTTTCACAAAGGGTAAATGCTCTCTAGCTGGTCTTCCTTCAGCCCTCTTGTTACATTACATTACATTCACTAGCTTATTAAACAATCCTGCTCTTACTAGTACAGCCAGTTTTACGAGGTTGACGAAGGTTGATTCTCTCTCCATGAGCCTCTTCTCCGCATACCAAGTCCCCTTTCACAAAGGGTAAATGCTCTCTAGCTGGTCTTCCTTCAGCCCTCTTGTTACATTACATTACATTCACTAGCTTATTAAACAATCCTGCTCTTACTAGTACAGCCAGTTTCATTGTTGTTCTTAAACAAATAAGTACAACTTAACAGAAACACTACTAATTTAAACAAACATTACTTCATTTACAACATAGACATTATTTACTTATCTGTTTACAATGAGTTATTTATACTACTAATATAGCCATTATTTATATCAATTTTTATACACTTTTGGGTACCCTCACAACTATTGAGAACCACATAAACTATGATACAGTGACCTCCCTTCTGCTTGAAACCCTCAGTGTAATGCCAATTGAAAGGCCTATGAGCCCTTATAGTATATCTGCCCTGTGCTGAATTGAGCCACCTCAGTGTTTTATATTGAACCTAAAAGGCTGAAATGAGAGAGTCACTGAAGAACTTGATGTTATCATCTTGTTGCTTGTGAAGTCACATGTGTGGATATGTTCAGTTATCAAGCAAACTCAATAGTATTTAAGGGAAGAGACATTGCATTGTATTGTTAAATATTTCCTCAGATGTGGCTCAACTCAGCTTAATTTACAGCTCAATTAAAAAATGGATGCTTTGATCCATACCAGATCCGTAAGAGCTGGCCCCTCATACCAACCTCTGAAGCATCCGTGTACAGTAGAAATTATTTACTAAAGTCTGGGAATGACAATACCAACCCTGAGTATAGTCAGTTTTTAGACTGTTGAAAGTATCTTCTTTTATTCATATCAGTCTGGTATCATTTACTTTCATGAAGTCAGTTAAGGAGGTAGCTATAATTTTAAAGTGATGGTGAAACTTCCTATAGTATCCAGCCTACACTAGAAATTTCTTTACTTGTTTTTTTCTTTGAGTAGGCCAGTCCATCATGACTTCTAGCTTCTCATTTTGTGGCCTGTCACATACCAAAGTATTTCATTTCAGCCATATCCAATTTGCTTTTAGAACTACTAACAGTTAGTATAACTTCCTTTAATGATTCTAAGAAAGGATGCATTTTAGTCAAATGTGAATCCTAGTCTTCAGAGTCAGTGAGAGTATCATCCAAATAAGCAGCAACATACTGCCTATGGGGTTTAAAACCCAATCCATGTGTCACTGAAATGATCCAGGGCCACTATACAATTGAATGTGGGAACAGTATATTGAAACAAACCATTGTGAATGGAACCCCCCCCCCTCTGGTTTTATCTGTTAAGAGACTTTGCCAGCATCCCTTTATCAGATCTAGTATAGAGAAAAATCTTGCCTTTCCTAGTCTTTCTGTTAATTTATTTACCTCAGCATGGGGTAACTGTCAGATATGGAGATGCTGTTCAACCTCCTGAAGTCATTATAGAACTGGATGATGCCATCAGATTTTGGGGCTAATGGTATAGGCCTGTTCCATTCACTTTTAGACTCCTCTGTTACCCTCCCCATCTTAAGCTTAATCTTTTTTTCAAACACTACCTGTCTCTATGATTCTAGTATTCTGTAAGGTTTTAAGTTAACTTTATTTACTTTACTAGTCTTAATATGCTGTTAGCTCAAAATTTACTTGTAAAATGCTTCTTTAATTCTTAAAGAAATCCTTTTATTTCTTGTTTTTGTAGCTTGGGTGGTGTATCATCTGTCTTAAATGCAGGCATAAAAATCAGTTCTCTTTCTTTACCAGCTTCTTGAATCTCTGCTACTAAACTAATTACTGAAGTTTGTACTTCTCTCAACTGTTTAAAAAACATTGATATGATGTATATGTTCTGGCTTTATCCTATCTGTCTGTACTCTCTCTACTTTACATCATTTTTTTCCCTATAATTTCATCTGAAACCCTACCATCTTGCCAAAAACACATTTTCTGCTGTGGGGACCAAAACCAACACCTTGTCTCCAGCTTTAAATTTCCAGGTTCTTGCATTTCTATTATATACCCCATGTTATGTAGCTTGAGCTATTTCCATGTGTTCCCATACTATGGGTATCACCAGTTTTGACCTGTATTGCAAGCTGGCATAGTGCTATATAATACTTTTGAATTTGGGATATTGCTTCTTTTCTCAAGTTTGTCTGGCATTATCTTATAGTTCATGAGGGATTCTGCCATAGAATAACTCAAAAAGATTGAATTCACTTGAGGTTTGTGACACTTAAGTAATAGCAGATCGGAGTTATTATATTAACTGGTCCCAATTTTTCTATCTTTCTCATTACCTTTTCTTAGCATGGACATTAGTGTTCAGTTAAAACACTACCAATCCACCTGTCTAGGAATGGTACACTGAGGTCTTTAGCTACTTGTCTTTTTAGCACCAGTAGAGTTAGTGCATTATTCTGGATATAAAGGGAGTCCCTTGATCAGTAAGCATTTCTTTTGGTATTCTTACCCTGGAAAAAAAGAAGACTAGTTCCCTAGATATTAACTTAGAATTAGCTTTATATATTATGGTAGCTTGAGGATATTTAGTTCCATAGTTCAAAATAACCAAAGTATATGGAAAGCTGTTGCTGGACTTTACCAATGGCCCCACAGTGTCCATTGCAATACATTCAAATGGCACCTCTATGGTAGGCATTGGAATAAAATGATTTTTAAAGCCTGGATGTGGGGCTATCCCCTGACACTTGTAACTCAGTATAGAATGTCTCAGTTTCTTTTAATATTCCTGGCCAGTAAAACCTTGCTATGGCCCATGATTTAATATTGTTCATCCATAGGTGTTTCCATAGCAAATGGCTATGTGCTGATCTCAGCACTAGGTTTCTCAAGGGGTTTAGCTTCAACAGCTGGCATACTGCTTCTCATTCCTTACATACTGAGTATAACAGGTCAGCTTTGTAATTCAAAGTATGGGAAAGAAAGAGGAGCATCTTGTTCAGCTTCTTCTCCTAATGCTGTAAATAAATTTCCCTTGTTCTAATCAGTGTTATGTTCCCTCGGTGCCCTTTTAACATTTAGCTGACTTACCTGAAGTCCAATTAACTCTGGACTTTCCTCAAGATCACCTGTTATGAGATGTAAGGTACTGCCTCCTCACTTGCCAGTATAGGTACTGGGGTCTCAGTACCTAACTCTTCTCGTAGAAAATGCAAGTGTCAGTTGCTATCTGTACTTAATTTAATTTTCTTGTTCCCTTTCTTTATCAGTCTGATACACAGAACCTTCTTCCTTTAAAGTTACTTTATTTTGTCTCAAAAGGAGTATTTTTGTTCATGGCTATTTTGCTTCTTAGTATACACCTCCTTCTCCTTTTTCTTGTCTTATGTATGTTGTGTTCACTGTCTCTCATGGGGAGCAAATACTACCCTGTCAATTTCTTTGTCTTTTATATAATTTGCACTCCTTCTGCAAATAATTGGTCTTCAGTTTTACTGTTTTATTACTTATAGATACTTGCCTACAGTATTCCCTTATTTGCACTTTCTGTCTTACACAGAGAGAAGTAGACTTAAAACTCCTACCATTTACTCTGTCTCCCTCTTTAACTATCCTGGTGGAACATTTATTATTATTACAATTCTCATTTTCAACACATACTTGTTGCTTAGAATGTTTTAGCTTGACAGAAAGTTTAGACTTCAGCTCTCATGACACATTGTCCATATCTCCAAATACAAATGGACTGTACACTGCCTGATATCCTTAGAATACACATTTTCAGTGAATGCTTCCTTCTCTCTAGTTCTGCTAATCACTTCAACTCCATGTTTTGCAACATTTTGGTCATGCAGTATTTTGGAGGGTAAGTTCCTTCCTTTTCTTGATTCTGTTAGAGGTTTATTCTGGTATATTTCTTTAACCAGTGTAGATTCTACCTTTTTGCATCCTTATCCAAGTTTATGTACCTTTGGGACTTTCTTAAGACTTTACCTTGGTCTTTGTTTTACACTTTAATTGATACGTCTGTTGGTTGCCCCTCCCCTTTGTAAGTTAGGCAGAGGCACATCTGCAGGCTTATTCACCATCTGGTTCCCCTCTCCACACTAATAGGATAATCTTTCAAAAAACTAAAATTTCCCATTGCCTTCAGAACTCTTTAAAGTGTGGACAGTCAAGAAATAGGATAGACTACCTTCACAAACCCAGTTTCTATTTCTACCTAAGTGATAAGATACTGTTTGTTATCACCATGAATGCATATTACTTCTCCTGCTATGTTATTAAGAGTTTTCTTTTTATATACATACTGTTCCCTTACAACTATCATATTGCCTAACAGTCTTTGCAGTTCTCTGTCATCAGTTAAACTACAATTAATTTACTTCTCAATTGTACAGTAACAGGATGCAGTCTCAGCCCTTCTAGCAGATAATTTATCACATACCACAAGCTTATCATTATTAGGGGTCCTGTTCAAAACATCTAAATCCCATTATATCTAATTTCATAACATTGAAACCCGAACATCTAAAACCCATAACATCAATTTTTATGACATCTACTTTTCCTGGGTGTAACAGTACTGCTGTCACTTATAAAAATAAATCTAGCTATTGTGACCTTTTTTCCACATTTAAGAAATTGAGTATCTACAGCTAATACTTTTTGTTTGTTACTACTGTTTGACAAAGGCTTTACTATGGGTCTAGATTGCTCAGTTCCATACATAATTTCATGACTTAACAGGTTTTTAAATGACTTTTTAAGCCTCAACTCTGAGTTGAAGGGAGCCAGTCCAGGGTGCTGCCCAGGTGTGCCAGATTACTTACCTACAGCCCTGTAGGTTGCAACATGCTACTTTGTGGCAGAGGTTGGTCTTTAAAATTGTCTGTTTGTATATTGCATGGCAGCATCAGACTATACAACCCAGCAGAATATAATTTTGGAAATGTGTAGCAGCTTCCAAAATACAATACCCTCCCCCTTCCTAAGTACACCCCCCAACAAATCCATGAAGTGCAGAGGCAATCAAAATATCCATTTAGGCAACCAGGCATTCTGACAAAAGAACCATGTAACACAATATATAACTACAAATCATGATAAATATGGCAAAACATGTTAACATTGTGCTTGTATCTCATTTCAGAAATTATCCTTGCCAGGCATAACAGACCATTATTATACCATACAAATAAAAGTAACAAACCTGAGAGCTGTCCAGTCAGGCCCCTGGTCTCTATGCACATATTTGTCAAAAAGGAAAATATATTTTTCACTAGCCAAATCCAATTACCTAAATAATGCATACATTATTTCAAATTCCCCTCCAAAGTACTTCAATTTTTGGTTGAATATTTATTTAGTTATCTGTTGATGGATGGGTAATGTCTCAGTGGGCTACTGACCTCTTTTCAGAGGAGGCCTGAAGTGTTTTTATACTGCTAGGGGAAATTTGGACTGAACATTCAGGAACGTCCCCTACTCCTTTTGATATGTGCTGTGGAATCTTTAACATGCATGTCAGCTGTCACCAACTCAATCAGATGAGCCCTCTTTTTAATATCTTGTCCAAAGGAAGGCACTCTGAGGAGTGCAGCACTCCTTAATGCTGTACTGCATTTTAGCAATTTGAAAATTAATCCAATAAACTTGAGTGGAAATAGAACCCACAGCCGTTGGTGTTCCAGCACCAAAGGCAAGTGTGCTACCTGCTGAGTCACTGACACTTTCATGTCAATATGAAGAAAATACATTGTCCTTCCAAACTTTGTAGATTTATACCCTTTTGCATAACACATAGTCAAATAATGTCTTGTAACATAAATGTCTCTGACCCACTTAAATATATTTTCATGCATCACGCTCTTTAAATGCAGTCTATGCATGAAGGCTACATCATCAGGAAACTTCAAGGCTAGTGGCACAACATGTCTATATGGCTGTGTGCTACACAACTAAACTGCATAAGTCAGCACTCAGGATTTATGAACAAGTGCATTTGTAGGTGCATGAGTCTGCCACCTTGTGTTTTTCCTCTATCAGTGGCATTACTTGCACCATTTTCCTACACCATGAAAAGTTGAGCTGCATGCCAAACAAGTGCTATCACATGGTGCATGAAACAAACTAAGATATCTTTATACTGTCTGCACAGTGATTATAAGGAGGGACTGCTCAGTGCTTATAATGGGATGCTTACTATAACTTGAGACAGGTTTTATCATGAGCTATTGGCATCCAAAGGTCTGAAGACAATTGCAGGCATTGTTATATCTTTGAAAATTGGTAGTCTGATATCTTCTTTGAAAGTGGGAAGAAGCTGTGCAAAGAAAGACCCCAAAATGGATTGTAGGTATTTATTTGCATATATTTCTTCCTGCTAACTGTATGCCTTTCACCTATTTGCACTATAATAATGTGCAACTTTATGTTACAGTATGGGAGGACTATAGAATGAATAAGGTGGGTTGAAACAGGAGTGATCATCATCATGGCATGGTGAGAATGATTTACAGACACTTTACGTTGTACTGTATTTCATGTAAATGTTGTAGTATATTACACTTATGTCTAGTTTCCTATTTGTGTCTCTATTCTGCAGGTCTTGCAGAAGAGGTGGTTGTGAGCCAGGCAGCTTCACTACAGCCAGCCAGTGTTGAAGCTGATGCTGGGTCTGGTGATGGTGGCTGTAACAGCCTTGCCAGAGAGACACAAAGGCTTTTATTAGGCAGGCAGCCCCATGCTATCACAGGCATAGATCTCCATGAGCAGTGCTGCTCAGCTCTGTATGTGTGGTGGTACCATTCATGGAACAACCACAGCTTTAGCAGCTGGTTGATTATACTGTGGAAAACTCAACTGTATAAACAGTCTCGTAAAGTAGTTTGCTGGTTCAATCAGCTTGACAGCCTCTGTAATCAGGCAACCAGATGGTCACTACTCCACTGACACTGGTCATGCTGGAATATCAGCTGGTGGTGGTTTTGCAGAGATTGCCTTCTAGGTTGGGTTGACGGATGACCTACAGCCAGTGCCCTGCCCTATCCACTGTTTAGTCTCAACACTTTCATACTGTGTCTTGCCTGTTACTTTATGCATAGTCCAACCCTCTCCATCATCATTTGTCCACCTACTGAATGTATGTGTCCCTCACTTGCCATCCCAAACCCATGTATCTGTAATGTTTCCCCCTCACCTTTTCTTTCCACACACAGTTTCCCGTAGCTCCCATACCCCTCATCCCTTATTTCTTTTCAAAAAGGATGATATATCTCCTAAAAAATTCCTTCCTGCTTCCATCTTATAACCTATTCTATTTATTCTTCTTGTATATTCCTGTTTCCTGCCTGCCTGTTTGCCTCTTTTCCCACTGTCACACGACCCTTTTTTCACATCCATAAGTTACCGATTTGGATGAGTGTATTTGTGACCTCCCACACACAGTTTAAAAACATTTATTCAGAAGTGCTAATAAACACTCTGCTGCACACAGTACTGCCTAGCACTGCATTCTCCTTACTCTGCTGTGATAGATATTGCGAGATTTGTTTTGTTCAGCACACCCCATGTTATGCAGAAATACTGCTTCATCTTGCAGCTATACATGCTGTTCTGTACAGAGTAATGTGAGAACTGTACAGATTATCGTGTAATAGAACAGTAATGCTTCCTATATCACAGCAGAGCAGTTAAGGCTGTCCTGCAGCTCACTCTCCCTCAGTCATACACCTGTAAAGGGTTTTGACATGCTGCAGTGCATGGCCTAAATGTACATACAGAGTACAGGTATACAGAAAATCTTTATGAATACTGCACATTTATGCTTGCAAAAGATACACATACATAGGCTGGGAAGTTTAGTATGAAAATGCTGGGATTAAAACTGTACACAGAATAGCAGTTAAAGCAATTAAAACTCTACATATAACAATGTTGTTGTTGTTGTGTCTTTTGGCTTTTCCTGGTTAGGGGTCGCCACAGCGAAACTCCGGTCTGCTAATAATTGGCAGTAGATTTTTATGTGCCGAGTTGCCGGCCCTGACGCACAACCTTCAACGAAGGTACACCCATTCACGCATGTCTCCACACAGAAGACGCTCTAGCTGAGAATCAAACCGGATGTCTTACTGTGAGGTGACAACGCTACCGCAGCACCACCACCACAAAACTCTACATATAACAATACAAGGAGAAAATCAATTTAAGGAAAAAATTAATGGTGTTTCACAAAGATATTTGTATTTTATTTATGTATTATTTGTTAACTGGGGTAGAGCACTGATTCAGATAGGCATTTTCAGGCTTAGCCTGGGAGAGTAGAGCAATTGCAGTTTGATAAACAAGGAAATTATGTACAGCACATTGAAAAAACAGTAACATAAGTCAGAAAATAACAGCAGGTAATAAGGAAACAGAATGAAATATGAATTTGGAGAATGACAGTGGTTCAGTAGAGAAGAAATGAGGAGGGGAAAGTGTGAAAGAAGGGGAATCGAATGCTGCAGGAAAGTAAATGTTGAAAGTGAAGAGAAAGTATAGAATGGTGTGGAAATGTGGTGGTATAGACTGGAAAAAGGAGGTGAGTCGAAAGGAGCAGGTAAGTTATGAGTAATGAGACAGTGAGTATGAAAGGAAAGGAAGGGAAACAGGTAGCAGGTGACAAAGATTTTTAATTCCCAAATTAAGTAAGGACTGCCACTCACAGCTGACATTGCTATGTATCATGTAACTCCATTCTATCATTGGAATAGTAGGTTAAACAAATTATAACAAATTGTTAAGTTAGTTGAAATGTTTAATGATGGAGAGGCTTATTCAGTTTCTTATGCTTATTCATATTTTCATTTATAAATGTTACTGTATATTGTTCTTTTTCTATGTTTTGGATTCCTTCAGTATGTTACTTTTGCAGACCCAGTATACATGTTGTATTGATTCATGGGTTTCTGAACCAAGTGACATCACCTAAGCATAAAAGAAGTTTTGCAGTGGCTGTGTAATACGTACTTGACAAATGTTTGTACATTCTACAATACAAGCTGAGTTAGTACAAGTCTGCATTAATGCTTTCTTGAAATTATTTGGTGATTTGAACTATATCACACATGATCCAGCTTTTGGGGTTAAATATCAAGATGAAACCTAAGCTGTTAATCATTTCAAGAAAATTATTTCTGCAAACATATTACAGCTTGTCAAATGTTATTATACCATGAGTTGCACTGAAATGGCCTTCCTCGGATTAGTTTAGCAAAATAAATGTGTGTGGCCTGGCTCTGTGGTGGAAGGGAAAGATTTCTGGCTGTGTCTCAGGTGACTAGAGTTTGAATAGCATCCCTGGCACTGGAAGAAGGAATGATGTGGAATACTCACCTCTCCCATTTGGGGGTGGGTGGAGGGAGAGATTGCATGCAGTCAGAGACACACTGGGCAGTACTAACTTCCTGGTGGGGAGTGGGAATCTTAATGCTTTTGCCTCAGGGGTGAAACACAGATTCCTGGAGGGAACTCCATTCACAGAAGTGAGGGAATGTCCTCTGCTGCCATTCTACTGCATACCTCTCCTCTATTATCCGCAGGTAAAGATTAGGGAAACTAAAGAACTAAGCCTTGAACCATCCATGAAGGTTCCCCTCCCCCCTATGATTATCAGGTAATGATGTGGAAACTAACGAACAATACCTTGTACCACCCATGATGGTGCACCTCCCCTCCACTTACCAGGTAAGGATGGGGAAACTAAAGAACAAGACCTTGAACTACCCATGGTGGTTGTCTGAATAATGGGGTCTATATTACTATATCGAATGGTAAGAATGTTGAACGCGCATATGAGCAAAAATGCACAAGAACAAACTTGATATTGTGGGGGCTGTGCCCCCACACCCCCCGCTAAATATATATTACAACTTTGAGGTCTCACTACAGTAAGGAAAGGCCAAATATTCTAATCCTCACTGTACGGCGACCCCAAAAAAACAAGGTCATTCTCATGGTCCCTCCCAGCTGACCCTCTCTTCAGTGATTGGAAAGAAATGGGCCAAATGGTCGTGGAGAGGTCTGATGATTAACAGACAGCAAGCACAAACAGTAAAATAAATAAACAAATGTACTTAATTTTAGGTCCACACGAATGAAATATTGTGCAATGTAATTGTTGTTTCAGATGCAGTATGGTTGTAAAACATATATAAGTGGTAACAGGGCTCTGAAAGTTGATTATCCAGCTATTGGGGGAGTTGATGTTTTATTAACTAAATTTGGACATGAGTTGATTAGGCAAGTTAATGTTTCATTAGCTTCTTTTGTCATGTGTTAGATGAGGGGGCCAAATATTTCATTAACTAGTTTTAGATATGAGTAGGTTTGGGAGACTGATGTTTCATTAATTAGCTTTGCACTTCAGTTGTTTGAAGAAGCTGACCTTTTTTAACTTGCATAAATCATGAGTTTATTAGGGAAGCTGATGTTTCATTAACTATAACTAATGATATATGTAAGTTGGTTGGGTTGGTTGGTGTTTTGCCATGAACTGGTTCAGGAAGGTGATGTTTCATTAACTAACTTTGGGTATGATATGGTTGGTGAGGCAGAGGTTATATTAACTAACTATGGGCATGAGTTGATTGGGGAGGCTGCTAGTTCATTACCTAGCTTTAGATATGTGTTGAATGAGGAAACTGATGTTTCATTAACTAGCTTTGGAAATAAGCTGGTTATGGAGGTTGATGTTTCATTAATTAGCTTTGGATGTGAATTAATCAGAGAGGTTAATGCTTCATTGAGTAATTTTGGACATGACTTGATTGGGGGTTATGAATATTTCATTAACTACCATTGGACGTGTGTTGGTTAGGGAGGTTGGTGTTTCATTAATTAAATTTGGACATGATTAGAGAACTTGAAGTTTCATGAACTAACGTTTGACATGAGCTGGTTGGAGAAGTCGATGTTTCATTAATTACAGTTGGGCATGAGTTGGTTGCTAAGGTTAACTAGCTTTGAAAATTAGTTGTTTGGAAGGTTAATGTTTCATTAACTAATCTGGAATATGACTTGGTTGGGTAGGCTGATGTTGCATTGGGGATGTTGATGTTTCATTAACTGATTTGGACATGGCTTGGTTGGTGAGGATGACGGTTCATAAGTAGCTTTGGACATGAATTGACTTGGGTGGTTGATGTTACATTAACTAACTTTGGACATAAGCTGGTCAGGTACATTAATATTCCTTAACTAGCTTTGGACATGACTTAGATGACAAATTTTTGAGTCCTTTGTTTTCTTTGCCAATTACTGTAAATATAAAGCAAATAGCAAAGGGTAAAAAAACATAATTATCAGAAATTCCATTTTCAGAATAGAGACCTCTAACTCCTATTTGCTAACATTGCCGTAGTTCCTGTTTTTGCGTATGCTTGCAAATTAGTATTAATTGCATTAAACATGTGCCTAGCTATTAATAAACACGTACTATTTCTACCTGTTTGGCCAACTGCCTTGGGTCTTGGCTGGCAATGATCTGCTTGGTTCATGTGATTTATTTTAGGTTCATAGCTTTATGGCTTTGTAGTAAGCTGAAGAACCACTAAAAAGCTTAATCATTGCTGTTGGGAGTATATTAGTTACTGTGTTAAGAAGATTGTTTCCACATACTTCATGTATGAATTTATGATCTTCCATTCAATTGTTAGGATTAGTTTTGAATGTATATAGGTTGTTACTCTGTTTGATGTATAAAGGGAGTTTATTCCAAAGGCAGGGCATGGAATGATCTGGAATACAAATCTGTCATGCCAGCAGGTATTGCTGATCTTGTGGCTGAAGTTAAGTTCTTTGGCATAGATATTCAACACATCATTGGTTTAATGAAAGTGGAGGAGGTTGAAAGGAATAAAGACTTTTAGTGCTCAAAAGGTTAAAGAGAGATCACCCCTCAGAAGTCTATACAAGATGTATTAGAGGAACAGTGATTTTAGACTTTCAGTGTAGCTTAGATTGTGTAGTTAAGAAATCTTATTGTTCATAAAGCTTTGGGTCTTTCCCAGTGGTCCAGGTACTTTGTTATGTACATCCCAAAAGCGACACTGTATTCAAGGACAGACCTATTAATGCAGAAGTACAGAGAGAACAAGACTGCACATGATCTAGAAGAGATACCCCCTATAGATCAGCTGAACACGGTAGAAGGCTTTTATAACCAGAGCTGACATATGGTAATCAAAAGAAAGATTATTAGCAACACAGGAATTCAAGTCCCAAATAATTGTATATTTTTGTGAGAGGCACCAGCAGTGTGGTACTAGAAGGGATGATGTCTTTCTCAAAGGTAATTGTGCTACATTTTTTGGTGTTTGAGATGAGCCCATGGCTGGCACAGCAGGTGTTGGTCTGATCTAGGCCCTTCTGGAGTATCTAGGGTATCTGATGGGGAGTTGACAAATGCACCCAGCTTGTTGGCATCAGCAAATTTAGTTAGCCACACTCCCCTGACATCTACTTTCACTTCTGAGAAGTAAATGCTGAACAGCACTGGGGTCTAGAACAGAGCATTTGGGAACATCACTGGGGACGCTCCTCTGACTAAAAGAGGTACTCCTACCTTAACAGTTTAGATTCTGCACAGAGCCAATTGGATATCCAGTAGACTACATGTAAGTTTATGTTGAGTGACTTTATCTTTATTTTTTTGAACATCTTTATTAAATTATCACTTGACTTTATATAAAAGAAAATAAACCATATTGACATGTTTCCAGTTGCATACATGATATATCACATATGCTCTTTTTTATGACTATCTTCAGTCCAACATTACATAAACTGCTCAGTTCCTGCATTCTCTTAATCTTCACTCCTTCTCCAGAACATTATTCTGCATCTATTGTTCCCACAATTTTCATTCATTTCTATGTAATTTGCTCCTTCCCTTTTCTAAAGATTCCACTTCCAGTTCTATCTCTGGTACAATATTCAGTGCTTCAAATACAGTTGGTTTAGACTTTGATTTCCATTTTCAAGTAATTGATTTTTTTGGCAGTCACCAGAATTAAACCTAAGAATGTCTTACTATGTCTTGCCATTTCAGATCCTATGTCCCAGATCAAAACAATCATTTCTTTAGTTACATTGATTTGCTCACCCAGTACTCTGTAGGGAATTTTTGAAATCTTTCAACTCATTACACTCCCAAAGCATATGTTCATAGGTTCATAGGTAGGTACTAGGTTATCGGCCCTGGGGCCTATACAAGCCCAGCCAAAAAGGTACCCTGGCTTTTGCCACCCAAGAAAATTATTTTCCTGTGCCACTGTTGAGCAGAGCCACAGAGGTGATCCCTGGGGTGAATTTCCTATTTCCCATCCAATCATCAAGATTTTTCTTGAAGAGTGCTAATGAGGAGCTTTGTTTGATATAGATAGGTAGTTTATTCTAGAGTATGGAAAGTCTCTGGGACAGGAATCTATCCCTCCGGCATGTTCTGTTTATTGTGGTGACAAGGTTTAGGTCCCTAGAGCATGTAGCTTGGAGGGATTGGGATTTCTTTAAATGGAGCATGTCCAACAGCTCTGGGTTTGACATAGCTTTGTATGTTAGGTAGAGATCACCTCTGAGTAGGCGATATGCGACGGTGTAAAGCTGGAGTTTTTTTAAACGGTCTGCGTAGGGCATCTGTTTGAGGCCAGTAATCCTCTTTGTGAGGTATTTCTGCGCCTTTCCAGTTGTTGTAGATGTCTTGAGAGGTACATACCAAAAGGGGCATTGTGCTCTATAATGGGTCTAATGAGTGATGAATAGAGGGGAACAATGACCTCTTTTTTTGTGATGAGGTGTGCCACGTAGAAGGATTTTCTGACTACTGTGGCGATGTGATTATCAAAGGAGAGACTACTGTCCACCTGTGCCGAAGGTCTCATCACACTTTCGGTGTTAAGTATACTACCACCTATGTTGTAGTTCATGGGTACAGAGTTTTTACCAAAGGGGATGGCAATGCACTTTTTGGCATTGAGCTTGAGGCCATGGCTTTGACACCAGGCATCTGTCTCAGGCTCTGAGGAAGTCTGTATGTTAACAGATGAAAGCGCTTCACCCTACGGATTTTTTATGCACAACTTTCATGTAAAATCCACGTTATTTATGTATTAAAGTTTCTCTTGTTCGAGCTGCACCATACTTCATCCTGCTCAAGGAGTCTGTTATTCCTTTTGTAGGATGTCCACATCGTTAGGAGTTTCGATTATGGCTCCTAGTTTGCAGTCATCTGCGAACTTCATTAGCCAAAGACCTTCTGTGTTAGCCTGTACTTCAGAGAAGTAGATACCAAACAGGAGAGGACCCAGGACTGAACCCTGTGGTACTCCACTTGTCACTGGTCTGAAGTCGGATTCGGAGTCTGCTACTTTCACAGTGTGGGTTCTGTCAGTGAGCCAGTTGGCAACCCATCTTGTGACATAGGGATTTATACCTAGTTTAGTGAGTTTATCTATAATTCCAGAGTGGGGGATGGTGTCAAAAGTCTTGGCAAGATCTAGATAGGCTATGTGAACCACCTTACCCTTGTCTATGGCTTTGGTGACTGCTTCAAAAATGTCTGTCAGGTTTAGGAGACATGATCTGCCTTTTACAAACCCGAACTGGGTGGGATCCAGAGTTTGGAGGTTACCAATGTCTGTGTTTATAAGTTCCATGATGATATGTTCCATGGCCTTGCAGACCAGGCTCGTCAGGCTAATGGGGTGGTAGTTCCCGGGGTCTGTGGGATAACCATTGCTGTGGCCATTCAGCAGGCACAAAGCCTGAGGTGAGGCTATGATTGAACATGGTACTTAGGTGGGTGCCAGTTTGTTCTGTAGTTCATGTAGAACGCAGCCTGGGATGTTGTCTGGTCCCATGGATGCTGTGTTCTTGGCTTTGGAGAGTGTGGTTTTTACCTGTGCAGCTGTGATTACAGGAACTTTGCATTCTTCCGGTATAGAGATGGGCTCTTTAGGGGGTGAGAGGGGGTAAAGTTAGCACTGAACCTATCTGCCAGGATGCTGACAATATCAGTTGGGTCTGCATATTTAGTGCCATTGTGCTGTAACTCAGAGCAGATCTGAGTGTTGCCATTGAGATTCTTGACATAGCTATAGAATGCTTTGTGGTTGTCTTTAGAATCAGTGGCGATTTGGCGATTTTGTTTTCGTAACTTGCTTTGGAGGATTTTATCAGGGATCGCAGATTCTTACTGAGGCTGACCAGAGAGCTCCTCCACGCATGGGATTTTACTCTCTTTTGCAAGAGTTTCTTCCTTCTGTTGTACAGTTTGTTTATGGCAGGGAACCACCAGATTGGTTTCTTTTTTTTGGAGGATAGCATCTTGGTTCTGTTTGGGATAGCACGATCCATGCACTCATGTAAGTGCTTATAAAGTGCAATTGTGTAGGATTCAGTAGTTGTAACTGTATTGTCCATCTGCATGAGTGTCATGAAGTTCACCACTTCTCTCTTAAGAAGCATGAAGTTGGCTTTGGAGAAATTTTTTACCATGGTTTCCTTAATGGGGGGTGGAGGCAGGATGTGGATATCTAGGGTAATTAGCTTATGGTCGGATTGGACCAATGAGGCATTGACTTCAGGTGTGGAACCCCGGTCACTCATATTGGTAATGACTAGATCTAGGATATTGTTCCCCTGGTGGGGGTGTGGATAAGTTGATACAGGGCATTGGAGTTTATGAATTCCAGAAAGCGTTGAGCGAAGGAGTTGGTACATGAGTAGTTTTCCCAGTTAATGGTGGGGTAGTTGAAATCGCCCATTATTAGGGTGTTTGGTTGAACCCTAATATTTTCCAGTACATCAAGAAAAGAGGAGTGGGAATCCTGGGGTATAGTGGGTGATCTGTAGCATGCTACAATTTGGATTGCAGTTTTGCCCAGAGTTAGTTGCACTTGGATAACCTCAGCTGCATTATGCTGAGCAACTAGCCTGGAAGTGTGGATATCCTTAATGAATATGGACACACCTCCGCCTTTGGTGTTCCGGTCCAGGTTACATGGCCGAACAGTGTGGTATGAGTTATAGCCTGGTAGTGCAGGGGTGCTCTCTAGAGCCTTGTACCAGGTCTCAGTCACTGCACAGATATCGATGTTCTCCATTTTAAGGAGTGCCTCGAGTGAGTGCATTTTGAGATTTAGACTTCTAACATTGAGTAGCATCACCTTCAGTTTTTGCTTACCTGTTCCTGTTACTGTGGTGAATTTGTCATTTGAACCTTGCCTAAAAAAGGTTACCTTTTCCCAGTTACCTCTTTCTTTCTTTACCATCACACCTCCAACATTTGCCATCTACCTGATGTGAAATACTTTGGAGTCTGTTTGGGATATAAAAATAGCTATGCAAACACTTCCAAGCAAAACCCCTAAACCTTCTAGACTTTATTGCATATTTGGGAGCCATACATATGTACTTCCAGTGTTCCCTTTTAAGTTGCTTATCAAATCTCTTCCCAATCTTTTCTAACCTCCTCTTATTGATTCTTCTAGTTATTGTGCAATAGTTTATATGCCTTACTAATTATCGCTTTTTAACAGTGGCTTCTGTTCTAGATTCAGCTGAAAACTCTATGAAAGCAGGTCTTTCACTTAGGATTCCCTTGTCCCCGTCTCTTCACTTATACTCTGATATCAATCGCTGGCAGGGAAGGCAATATGTAGCCTGCAGTGCAATTGTCTTCTTGGCCTAATCACATTCTGTTACCTTTTCCTCTCTGGTCATTTACTCCCAATACCTTGATTCCTGTGCAATTTATTTTCCAGTAAATTCCAGCCCCTTCTGCCTATTTTGTACACCCCTACTTGCAGTCACCCTATCAGCAAAATCTTTCTCCATTCTTGTGTTAGTTTAGTTCTTAGACTACTTTCTGCTACTTTATGACTATAATATCCTGTATTGCTGTCATTATTCTCCTTAAGGATCTGCATAAAAAATCCCACTCTCTCCTTATTTCTTGATTTTCCCCCAGTTTCATCACCATCCCTTTTCGCTTTGAATTCTAACTTTCTGCCTGCTATGTGTATGAGCCTTAATTGTCTAGCTCTAAAATATCCCTTCAAATCAGGTAATCCTAAACCACCTTGGTCTATTAGAAGGATCAACTTATCCCTTGCCCCCCCCCAAGATAAGTTTCTTCAAATCTGTATTACTTATTGTACACAACTTCTTTTCTGGTTGATAAAAAAATATGCCTGACCTGTATATAAAATTAAAGAAACTAAATAATTTCATTGCTTATATCTTACTATCCATATCCATAAACAAGAGCTTCTAGAGTCTCATTTTTTATCTTTTGTTTAGTCTCTTCCCACATATCCTTAGCTACCATAACAGAAACCTTTTTAACCCATACTTATAAATGCTTCATCTTATCGTGACCCCATAAATATAGGTATTGCTGAACCATTTCGTGTGTGACTACATAATTTACAGCTATAGCCTTTGCTTTATCTTCATTAATTTTATATCCCAAAAAGACTTGAAACTGTCTCAAAATGTTCCACAACACTGATATGTCCCATTTTGGATTTATCAGGTACAAAATAATGTTGTCTTCAAATAATGCCAACTTTTCTTGATTGTCACACCAGTTATAGCCTTGAATTTCTGAGTCCCTTATTTTCTTTGCCAATGGCTCTAAATATAAAGCAAATAACAAAGGGGAAAGAGGATGTTCCTGCCTGGTTCCTCTGCTCAGACATA
Source organism: Protopterus annectens (assembly GCF_019279795.1). Taxonomy (NCBI): domain Eukaryota; kingdom Metazoa; phylum Chordata; order Ceratodontiformes; family Protopteridae; genus Protopterus; species Protopterus annectens. The sequence goes on from NC_056731.1 coordinate 27,974,215, forward strand.
ACTTATCAGAGAGGAACCCACCCACTTTATTTCTTGCCTCGATCCCTTATATATCCTCTTAATTAACATTATTATTATATCAGGGAATTCAAATGCTTCCATTGCCCTGCTCATAAAATACCAGCTTACTCTAATGAATGCTTTCTCTGCATCAAAACACAATGACAACAGTAGCATTTTGTTACATTCTGCTTCTCTCTGAATCATGATTGTTCTATTAATGTTGTCAAATATGTACCCCGCTACACAAAACGACTTTGATCCATATTTATCAATTTTGGCAGCACATTTGCCATTCTTTTAGCTAGTATAGACATAAAGACTTTATATTTGTGGTTTAAAATTGAAATGGGTTTATATGAAGTTGGGTCTGATGGGGCTTTATCATCTTTAGGTATTGCAGACACCATAGCTCTCTTCCAAGATGCTGGTGCTGAGTGACTTTATCTTTTATACCAACATGTGGAATGGTGTTAAAGGCCTTGGCATGATTGGGGTCATCAGTGTGGACTGTCAAGCCCTCATCTAGGAATTTAGTGATTATTTCAATGAAATAACTAGGTTTAGTAGGCACAACCTAAGTTTTACAGATCTAAATTGCTTTGACTCCACGGATTTTAGGTCAGCTATGTCATTGTTTATCAGTTTGGCAATGTACTCCACAGATTTACAGATTATACTTGTGAGGCTAATAGGTCTACAGTTTCTGGGGGTCTGTCATGGAGCTGCCATTGTGTAATGGTGCCACTCTGGCCATTTATAACAATTCTGTGCATAACACACTGAGAAACTTGCATAACACACTGAGAAACTTAAACTGAAGTTGCTTAGGAAGGGTTTAACTAAATGGTAATTTACACTTATTAGCAGTCAGCAGAGGATAAGATCAGGTCCTATGGAGGTAGTATTTTTGGTTTTGGATAATGTGAATATAACCAAGTCCAAGGTGCTTTTGGGAAGGATGGTATGGTTGATATTGGGAGAACATATCGCTGAACTGGGACATGAAATTAGCATTGAATTTGTCTGTGGGGGTGTTAAACAAGTTCTGGATCAGCGTGGAAAACTCCATTGAAAACAGGTTCAGTGCAGTAATAGGCATCATTTCTAAATTTGCTAATGTAACTGAAGAAGGCCTTGCTGTTATCTGTAGAGCTCTTGGTGACCCTGAGTTTAAATATGGCCTTGCACTTTCTGATAGTGTGCTTCAGAGTTCTACTTATTGCCTTAATGTTCCTTTTTATATGGAAACCTGCTAAACTGGTAAAGGCAGTTTGAAGTTTCTTCTTTTTGTTGTAAAGCTTGTTTATATGGAAATTCCAGCATGTGAGCGTATTTCTGTATTTAACATTGTTCTTAGGGTGGCTAGAGCAAACTCCTTGATGCATCTGTCCTTAAGGGAGTATAATTCAGAGGAATATGTAGTAGCATTAGGTACTAGGTTAGTTGGAGAACTGCACCATGTATATCTGTCAAGAAATAAGATGCGTCAGTAAATAGGGATGGGAAGTATCTTGTAGTAATCAAAAAATATTGTGTTTCTGAAGGTTTCAAAGCATGATTTTTTTGCACCCCTTAGGACCTTGTCCAGTCCTTCACTTTCACTACTGGTACTCACTCAGCTCTTTTGTTCTGAGAGCATGGTAGCCTGGCATTCCCAGTCTAGTCCTTCAACACATTCATTCCAGTCCAGGAATCCCAATTTGTTCTCTGTTCTCTGGTGAGAGTTAGGTGGTAGGGAGTGAGGCAGTTTACTGCTCCTAGGGGAGGCCTTCCCTCTCTCCCTCAGGAGTAGCTCACTTTCCCCTTGCCAGCTCTTATGAGCTCTACCATTGCTATCTCCTGAGAGGAAGCACGCCTCAGCATGCCAAGTTCCCCAAGGCTGCCAGTGCAAGATGCACTGTGACATTGTGGGTTTGAAAGACTTGAACTTCATGGGGTAACACCTAGTGCTCCTGCTAAGTATCACCCATGTGGTGAGCAAGAACTGCCTCCCTCCCCCCAGAATGGGTGAGCTGGCAATGGCCACTTACCCCCATCCTCTCCATCCAGCTTTGTTTCAAAGCATGTTTTAAGGGAGAATGTATTGTTAGGTGGTCAGATTTGACAAAGGAGATGGTAACATTGTGGTAGTCCAGAAAGGCTAGGAGCTAGCATGGACAAGGTCTAGAAGATGATCATCCCTAGTAAGTAGGAAATTGTTAACTAAGACAATTGGCAGTAATAATACTGAAGCATCTTTGAGCATATTCTTGACTAGTTATATAAGTATGCTGGTTTGCATTCAGATAAAGTTACTCATAATGTTTATTCCATTTGATAGAGGCATTTTGATCGGGTCTGTATTAGAACATCAAAGTTTCAAAACTTCTAATGTTCTAATATCGACCCCTATTCAGCGAATGTTGAAAACATCGAACATACAGAACAGCAAATTTTTTCCTAGGGAAAAAATTTGCTGTTCCATAACAAATACATACAACACAAGCACACCAAACAAACAGCAATCCACACACATAACACCTAAAATCTTATACCTAACCCTACACTAAACTATACACACACCACTAACTATCCACTTACCTTAACCCAAACCCAAACCCTAACCCTAACCCTAAGGTCCATCACTATCGCACACTCACCCGTGCCCTAACTCACCTACCCCACCCTAACCCTCACGTCCACACAATCGCACACTTACCTGACCCGCACCCTAACCCGCACTCAATCGCACACTTACCTGAACTCGACCCGTAACTTTCCACCACAGCGCTGAAAATACAGAAGCAACAGAAACGGACAACCAAATTCTTTCCCTAGGAAAAAATTTGGTTTTCTGTTGCTTCGATATTTTCAGCTTTCGCTGAATAGGGGTCGATATTAGAACATTCGAAGTTTTGAAACTTCGATGTTCTAATATAGACCCTTTTGATCATATGAGTGGACACATGGTTGACATGTTATGGTAGGCAATTTTAGTAAATGTTACCCAGACCACTACAAGTTCTAGTATGATATTATGCATGACTTATTGTGAAACAATTGGCTTCCTAAGAAATATGGGGTTGCCCTAACAGTCCCCTGTTTACCTGAATGCTTAGTTAAATGAACCCTGGCAAGGAGTGGGTGCTATCTTTCCACTAGAACCAAGTTTCTCTAACTACACAAATACCTATGTCTTCAAGGCAAAGGAAGGCCTTTAGCTCAGATGTTTTGCTATTGAAGCTTCTGACATTGAGCAGTGCTACCTTCATATGGTCCAAATTAGAATTTGCTAAGTGGGTGTGTCTGTGAGATGAACTTTGGCTAAAAAGGCACTATAGCAGCAACAAAAGCTTAAGTAAGTAAACAAAAGCCATGTTATGAGATGTTCAACTCATACCTGGTAAAACATGAGGATCTGTTATCCACTTCATCCCAGGCAGACACATGATGTATCCCACCTCAAATGACATCAGTTAACTAGCAACTGCCAATTGGTGAAGCCAGTTCTATTATCTTTGAACCTGGGCATCATTCTTGGTTCATATGTTTATAGGTGTGTACTAGGCTATGTGGTGTGGAGGGATTGGGATTTATTTAGCTGTAGCATTTCTAACAGAGCTGGGTCAGACATGGATTTGTAAGTCAAGCAGAGATTGCCTCTACATAGGCGATATGAGACAGAGAATAGTTGTAGTTTGTTGAGTCTGTCCATATAGGACAAGTGTTTAAGGCCCAGGAAAAATGGGCAAGATCTCCGTTGCTTTTTACACACTGTGTCGCTATGTTAAAGGAGTTTAACATAGCGAGACAGCTTTAAAATAAGCAACGGAGATCTCCGTTGCTTATTTTAAAGCTGTCTCGCTATGTTAAACCCATTTAACATAGCGAGACAGTGTTTTATACTAACGGAAAAAGTCCGGGCGACCGGACCTTTTTCCGTTAGTATATTGAGGGATTTACAACGGGCACGCTGGTTGGGCTGGAGAATCAGCGTGCACGTTTTAGAGGAGGCATTGTATAATATGCAAATGACCCAGGTGGAGCAATCCAACTAGCAGAAAAGCATCAGTGTAGACTCTGTGTCAGTGTATGCAGTGTAAGCAAAATTTTTCCATGTACAGGAGTCTACATGGACAGAAGGGGGTGTAAAAGTCCACAAATATGGACATAACTCCCCAGAAAATGTTAGATCACAGACATATATTTGCAGAAGGTACATTGTGCATGTTTGAATCTCTCCTCCTTTAAGAACCTTCTCCACTTTCACCTCTCTTCCCACTGGGAATGCTCCTGTTCCCATCCCACGTGACACACATTCTCTATTATTTCCCTATTTCTGCCCTATGAAACTATACTCCAGCTGGTGTTTCCTTTATCAACTACTGTTGTTATTTCTCTATGACCTAAGAATACTCCTTAACAACTCTCCTCTCAAAGTTTTCCTCATCCACTTTGCTGTTGCCTTGTTTTTCGTTATCATAAATGTATAAATTTCAAACTTTTGACTCTTTATCGTGACATCATTTTAGAATTGTCTTACTGTTGATTTTTATTGTAAACCGTATATTGACTTTCTGTTGATTTGTATTGCGCAACTGCATTTGAATATACTGTGATTTTTATTGAGAACTTTATTTGGAGCTTTTCTCCCTGGGCCTGAATTGAAAACAGGCTCATTTTAGGACCAATGGACTTTCCCGGTAAACAAACTGCAAATAAATAAATAAAGGGAATATGTAAAATAATTTTTTTTTACTAATTTCAGTATGTTTGTGCTATGCTCCGCAGTGTGCAAACATGCTTAACAGAGAAAAAAATAACATTTCTGATATGGTTTTCACAAATGTACTGTAGGACCTTGTGCTGGGTCCATACAAAGGTGCATATCTGCTGTCACCAAGCTTACACGGCTATGAACTGTGTAATATCTAGGCTGTCAGCATGAATATGTATGCAAATCAGGTGGATTTCCTGAACTGCTAAAAGGAGCAACCATGTCTGCATATCCCCTTCGTGTAGGCCCCTACACAATGTTGATATTCCCAGAGGATGGGGATGACATCTGGGGGTGTGTCTCATTATTTTTAGTATTATTTTGTTCCCAGCTACATGTGTTTGTGCAGCGTGTCACATAGCTGAGTGTGTTCGCATGACTAGACTACCCACATGACAGTGATGACGTAGGCAGCAATCAATTAAAATCGAATATCTTTAATAAATAATTGTGCATGGTGCCCACTAAAGTAGAGCCTGTAAGTTATCCTGGGCAGGTGAGCTGCATCATAATTAGCCAATCCCACATGGTTGAACTAAAGCTAAACTGTATAAATATGCATACACCCTACATTCTGATTTTCCCTCAATACTCTGGGCCATTGAAATAAAGACTTGGGAATTTTAACTGGGATAATGCTAAGGGCTGCTGCAGGACTGCTGCATCTGTATGTGTTAGGTGCTGAAGTCACTGCTGCTGGTGTTGCTGACAATAGGCATAGGCCAAGAAGGAGAAGAGTGTTCACACCCAGGGTAACCTTCCAGAAGCTTCAGAAGCTGGAGATTGTAGACCGCTACAGGGTGGACAGTGACATATTACAAGAACTCACTGAGCTCTGCTGCCCTCAACTCAGAGCCATAGCTAACAGAGGGGAACCTACCCCAGTTGAGACAAAGGTATGTGTAGCCATTAGGATACTAGCTACAAGTACTTTTCAAAGACCAACTGGGGACATGATGGGGGCACCACAGGCACCTGCATCCAGGATACTCCATGAGTTCCTGGATGCTATGCTTCCACATGCCAGTGAGCACATATCATTTCCCTTTACTCCTGAGGTGACGCCAGCAATATGCAACACTTCTACCATGTAGCACACTACCCTGAAGTACTGGGTGCCATAGAGTGCACACATGTACACATCAAGGCACCACCTGGTGAGCACACATCACAGCTGTACCAGATGTTTGATCTGGAGGACATCCCACAGGGCCATTTACTGGGGGATGCTGGCTATGCCTTGGAACCGTGGATGATGACACCCATTGGAAATGCACATACACCCATGGAAAAATGGCATAATGAGGCACACGCACAAACCAGGAACATCATAGAGCATGTGTTTGGGGCTTCTGAAGTGACGGTTCCGGTGCCTTGATATATCTGGTGGCACCCTGTAGTATTCTCCAGCCACATGTGCACAGATATTTACAGTATGTGCTATGCTACACAATCTGATCCTGTGGAAACAGCTGCAGCAGGATCAGCAAAGGGAAGGGATACACAGCCCCTCACCATTGCCTAGGTCACCACAGCCGCAGTCACAGGAGGACTCATAGGAGGAACCCCTGCTGATATCCCTGTAGGCAGACATAGGCATGCTCAGTATGCCCTGGCTTTGGCTAAGAGACAACACATAGCATATTCACTGACAACTTAGGGACCTAGGGAGTAACACCTTCCTGCTACTCACATACAGATATTAAAAGTGATGCCAGGCAACTCACACATCATCTACCTTTGCATGTATTGGCTGTGTACTGCTTGCACCAGACAGAGTCAGCCCTGAACTACAGTTGTGTCAGCTGCTGCATTTGCAGGGTAAGTCCGTAACCTATACAGTAGTCTACTAGAGCATTATAATATAGTGTATGTATGGACCAGGTAAATTATGCAAATAACTGTAGTGGGCTAGTTGGACAGAAATTACATCCACATGGAACTACAGATACCCCATTCCACTAACGTTTCCATTTCTATTCAGTAGGCCTGATACATGGAATATTCATGAGGTCTTACTGCAATAGGATTACTGGTACATCATGGAAGGGAGATATTAGACAGTTGGGTTAAAAGATAGTCAGACTGTCATGTATCCCAGAACATCTGTTGTTGTTCCCCCACCCCCAACACAGCAGTGTTCCCTTGTAACTGCTTTAACTGTAGCTCATCAATGGTATATGAACATTTCACTCAGTCTTAAGACAGTACTATACAGATTGATCATACATTGTGTCTTAGGTAATGGAGAAATAACCAATGTACTTATGTATACAGGTAATTGTTTGATAAATAACCCCCTGTCTGTCAAGCAGCTTCTGTGGCTTAAAGGACTAAAGCAATCACCTTGTGTGATGGTGTTCATAGTTCTTATCTAGAAGTAACCACTTGTTTTGGATGTGAAGTATCAATAATTTGTGTTTTACAGACTGTCAGTATATTTGTACTGTACTATTTTAACTGCTGTCATATAGTAATTACGTAAGACAACTTTAGAAATTCTTAGCCAACGTGAATGAAGTGCAGCAGTGCAGAAGGAAGACATATTGTGTAATACACAAAATCCTGGACTGGTGTACAGGTAAGTGTGGGCTGGAGTCAGTTTATAACTAGCCAAAACTCCCACTGGGCATGCTCATACCCTTAGTTAAGCTGAGCACAAATCTGTTGCTCCTCTCTCAATGAATTTTGTAATATATATATATATATATATATATATATAGAGAGAGAGAGAGAGAGAGGTAGATATAGATATATGTATATGTCTCTTACTATCCCTGTCTCCCTATAGTTGCTCCTCACACTATGACTTATATAATATATATGTCTACAGATATATATATATATATATATATATATATATATATATATATATATATATGGATCTATGTTGCTGCATTGAAAGTACATTAAATCAAAACGTACTACAGTGAACTCACTTTCGCGAAAGTGCATTTTATAAAATGCACTTTCGCAAAAAAAAAAAAAGCCAAAAACCTACAAAAATAAAACACTACTCACATCTATGCAGGGTAGCAAGCCCCCCTGCACCCCCATATGGGGGGGGCTGTTCCCCCACACACCCCCTACTTTAATATTCTTACTCCAAGATTGCACTACAGTGGGGAAAAGGGAATATTCCCTTATCCCCGCTGTACCGCAATCTAAGCAACAGTTTGCTTAGTTGTACAATCAACAGTACATGTTGATGTACAACTAAATGTACATGCAAATTGCGTCTTGTTTTTTTTCTTTTTTTTTGCGAAAGTGCATTTTTGCTAAAATGTAATTTCGTGAAAGTGAGATCGCTGCAATACATTTCGATTTAACGTACTTTCGATGTTCACAATAGGACCTGTATATATATATATATATATATATATATATATATATATATATATATATATATATGTCTCTTACTATCCCTTTCTCCACATATATATATATATATATATATATATATATATGCATACCACATACATCTCTGTCTCTCCCTGTATATCTAGATAACACATATATATCAGACACACACAAACCTATATATCTATATATGGATCTACTTCACATAATCGAACATCCAAATGTTTGACTTTCATATGGCCGAGACCATATGATCGAACATTTGAATTTTTGAAAATGTGAGGGAAAAAAAAAAAAAACTAAACAGTGCTAGGAGGGGGCAAGCCCTCATGTACCCCCCACACCCCCCACTATTTAAATGTACCAACTCCAAGATTGCACTACATTGCAGTAAAGGGAAATCTTCATGTTCCGTGCTCTATGGAGATCCCCATTCAGACTGTTCGAACTTTTAAAAGTTCGATCATATGGTCTCGGCCATATGAAAGTCGAGCTTTTAAAAGTTCGGCCATCTGAAGGGGACCATATATATATATATATATATATATATATATATATATATATATATATATAGATATAGATATATCCATGTTATACACACACACACACACACATATATGTGTGTATGTGTGTGTGTGTGTGTATGTGTATGTCTGCATTGCCCAACATACCCAAAAGATTGTGGTGATTAAAGCTGCACTATGACACATATATAATATTGGTCAAAGGACCAAAAGTAATTGCTCAACAGTAGATAATGCACTTGCTTACAGCCCCCTGTGCCTGCTGGATGTCACCACACATATACCAACAATGATAATGTTAGTCAAAGGACCAAAAGTAAGGGCTCAACAGTAGATAATGCACTTACTTACAGCATCCTGTGCCTGCTGGATGTCACCACACATATACCAACAATGAACAAGTTGTGTAATGTATAATGTTGTGTACTCATGCATTGACAAGGCAAATTGTTTTTGGCCACAGGCTTGCCCATCCAAATGCAAACAGACACATATGGCCAAAATGAAGTACTCTGATCTCTAGTGTGTAAGACTAGATAGGTAGGGGTTCTAATCTCACTCCACCCTCTTTTTGTGTATGTGCATTTCCCTACAAAATAAAATGATTACCACACTGACTTAAAAAGAGGCATGTTTTGCACTGTTTTGGGCATAGCAGGTGACGCAAGCCTCAAAATTCTTCTTCTCCACAAGGCCTGCTTATTTAATCTAGAATAAGAGTACCTAAAGACCTGTTAATATTAGACTTGAGGTGTGGTGTGTGTGTTATGTACTGTGATCTGTACTGAGTACGACTAGATAAGTAAGGGTTCTAAACTTATCGTAGCCAACTTGGAACATGTGTGTGCTGTGCAGTGTCCTGTAAACAGTAATTGGTAGTGATATCATTCTCACTGTAGTCAAGTTGGTGTATGTGGATGTCAGTCAGAGCATTTTACATCAGCCTATGGGATCACAGGATCATTGGACTTTACTAGCCTAATGACCCTAGGTCCCTTATAATCCTAACCAAGTTCTTACCCTTATATACACGATCAGCGCCTATTGCTCCTGTCCAAGGCGGACACAGACACACCACCATGGTGAACCTATGGTCACCCATCCATTTGTACACAGTGCATCTAAAGAGGGCCAATGAGGTGCATTGTTTGGCATTAAGTGGGAGTCTGTTACAAAGGTTTGTTAAACCGTGGTAGACATATCTCTTCTTCCAGCATATTTTATTGATGTCACATACCAAGTTAAGGTTCTTACAGTGAGTAATCTATGTACTGTTTGACTTATGGATATGCAGCATTACCAATAAAGCAGGGTCACAGATTGTGTCGTACACAAGGCAGAGGTCACCTCTGAGTAGGCTGCATGACAAAGACTAAAGTTATAGTGATTTCAGATGATCCCCACAGGACAGTTGCTGAAGACTTGAATTTCCCTTATAAGGAACCTTTGTGGTCTCAGCAATTGCCACTGGTGCTTGAAAACATTCATAACAAAATGGCCACTGCATTCACATATTGGCCTAATGAGGGAAGAGTACATGGAGATCATATTCTGGTGGCAGTGCCCTCGATTATGACATGAGCAAGATATAATGCCCTTCTTACCACTGCAGAGACATGGTGATTTAAGGAACGGTAGGTGTAAACCTGTGTGGCCAGGTCTGTGTGCCCAAGTCTCTCACCCCTGAGTATGTACTTGAGGTGTTGCTATTGATGTGCTATGTAGCAGGGACATTGCTGGTACTGAAAGGAATGATACTACATACGTTTGCATGTAGTTTAATGCCATGATTGTGTCAACAATCATTTGGTCACGTATAACCCTCTTGTAGGATGTTGACTTAATTTGGAGAGTCTGTGACTGCTCCCAGTTTACAGGCATCAGCAAACCTTGTCAGCCACAGACATTCACTTTGTGTTTGTACATTGGATAAATGGATTCCAAACCTTAGAGGACCCAGGACTGAACCCTGTGGAACACCACTGGTTACAGCTCTACTACTGGAGGTGAATACCCCTATTCTGACTATATGAGTTCTATCAGTGAGCCAGTTAGTGACCTCTCTAATAATGTTACTGTTGATAGCTAGCTTATTAATTTCTCCAAATCTTTTGGGTTTCTAATACCTTGATGGGAATGGACCCCATTCGTAAGTCAAAGTATGATAAAAGTTCATAAAATTAATATTGTTTCAGTCTTTGATGTCAGCCAGAAGTGCTCTACACAGCACCTGTAATGTGCCCAGTAATGACTCCTTCTGCAATTCATATGGAGTTACATGTACTGGTAACATATCAAAATACAATTGTAGATCATTTTTTAAAAGACCGGTTGCTCCTAGTACTATTGGAACTGAGTGGGTACCTTTCTTCCACATTGCTCTCATTTCTGCCTGCAAATCCTGATATTTTATGACTTTGTGCCTCTCTGTATGCAAGACACTGTAGTCACTGGGTGTGGCAATTTCAATGATCAATGCTACTTTTGTCTTCTTTTCGTGGACCACTATATCTGGTTTTCTCACATCTGTCTTTTGAACTGTTGGTAATTGATGATCCCATGTGATGTAGACTTCATTTTCTGTGATGCTTTGTAGCTAATGTTTCCACAGTTTTTCAGCCACTTCAATATCATAATATTTTCACAATCCCAAGTGCAACAGTCTTGCCACATTATTATGCCTTTCAGTATACAGTCCTTCTGCCATTAGTATGTCACAACCAGCCATGAGGTGTGTGACTTTTCCAATTCTGTTTACAAAATATACATGTCTGTTTCTCCCACATGTTCAATTGACTTTGTAAACCAACATGTACATAGTCCACTATCTTGGCTGCAAATATTAACCTTTCATCTCTTGGTTTGAATTTGCCTCTCCTTAACCATTCCTGCATTTGATTCAGATCAACATGAGGTTCTTCGAGAAGTTTTCTATACTTGCAACTATATTTATGCATTTTCCACATTTCTTGCCTTCTCATCTAATCCTTCACCGTATATTCTTTCTTTTGTTTTTTGGCACATTCATTTGCTGCCTGATTTTTATCTACTTCTGGTTTGATTTCCATTCCTGCTTGATGCCAACATGCTTCTGCTAGAAGCAGGGAAGTCATTTTAGATTTATTCTCCTCATGTTTCAAAACATTCACTATGTTTGGGGCTTGTGAGGTCAGCAGATATGTGTGAAGTCCTGTGATTGCAGATCTGTACATGTAATCAATTTCAAGGAGGCCCATACCTCCTTCGGAATGAGGAATATATAATCGTATATACTGATTTTTATAAAACATTTGGTGAGCATGAAACATCCTTCTTGTTTTCCTGTCTAATCCATCAAACATGTTTTAGGGCCAATCAGTCACTTCAAAACTGTAAGTTAGGACAGGAAGAGCACATTTGTTTATAGCTTGAATTTGGTTCCTAGATGTCAATGCTGTATTCGGGATTAGTTTAAGTTTTCTAAAATACTCCTTACTATGTTTTATTTGCATTTGTTCATGTTTTATTGTTGATCCTTCATCAATTCCCAAATATGTATGTATTCCCTCATGTTCAAGTTCTTTAATATCACATTCTTGTCCCAAACTGATATTTTCTTGGTGCTGCAGGTTTCCTGCTTTGAAGGTTGCTTTTGCACATTTATCAAGACCAAATGACATTCTTATACCATCTGAAAAGTTTTGACAACTCATAGTTGTGCTTTCAGTTTCTCATCTGATGAGCTATACAATTTTAAATCATCGACAAAGAGAAGATGAAAGGTCTTTACACTCTGTAGCTTTCTAGGAGCCAAATTACAGCCATGGCCTAAGCTGATAAGTAGGCAGCTTAATATGTTGAGGGTGAGACAGAATAGCAGTGGTGACAGAGAGTCATTGTGGAATATCCCTGTTTGAATTTTTATCCCTGGAATAATAATTTGTCCTTTATCATGGCTTAATTGCAAAGTGGTCTGCCACTGTTTCATTGTCGCTGTAATGTAGTTGATCACTGTAGGGTGTATCTTATACATTTTAAGCACTCTTTTATCCATGAATGTGGGATATTATCAAATTTTTTTGTAGTCAATCCATGCCATACTTAGGTTCTTTCCCTTTTTACAGTTCTCCACCATAACTTTAACAACAGATGATCCTTTGTTCCGTATGACTTTCTTTTATTGCCCTTTTCTTCTATTGCCATACTTGAGTTTTCTTTTAAATGACTATAAACCCTATTGGCATCAATTCCAGTGTATAGTTTATATGTTGTTGGAAGGCAAGTTATTGGCCCATCATTTTTCGGGTTGCTTGCAGATTCACTTTTAAGTAGGAGCATTGTTTTTCCTGTTGCTAGCCAGGTTGGTGGGTGCAGATATTAATAATTCTTACTCATGGCTAAATCTTCGTGCAAAGATGTTAATACTTTTAACCCGAAGTTAGGTACTGCGTCTAAGCCTGGGGTTTTCCAATTAGAGGCTTTCCTTAACTTTGTTTATAGGTTCATAGGTGTTTACTAGGCTAACGACCAGAAGGGCCTTTTTAAGCCTAGCCATACATCCCAAATCTCTGACAAGTTCTGATACCCTTGATAAGTGTAAGCATGGGCCTGGGAGATGAACCATTTACAGGTTACCTGTGTCCATTAGAGACATAGGTGCCAAACAGGGATGAATTTATGGTTTTCCATCCAATTGTCCAAGTTGCACTTGAGTTGGGTTAGGGAGGAACTCTGCTTCACACGGATAGGGTACCTGTTTCATAGATGGGGTAGGCTGTGGGATACATACCTGTCTCTCCACTAGGTCCTAGTTATATTACAGGCAAGGTTTAAGTCTTTAGAGTGGGTAATTCTGGTGCTGTTTGTTTTGTAGATATGCAAGAAGCCCATCAGAGTGGGGTCTGACAATGCCCTGTATGCCAGGCATAGATCTCCCCTCAAAAGCCTGTCTGTAGGAGACAAAATACAGGGATAGGGACTTGAGGTGGTCTGCATAGAAAATATTACTTAGCGCCCTGTATTCTTTTAGTGAGAAACCTCTGTGGATGTTCCAGTTGTTGGATATGCCTGGTTAGGTACATACCAAAGGGGGCATTGTACTCAATGATAGGTCTGATGAATGCCGAATACAGAGGAACAATGACTTCCTTGGACTTAGATGCCATACCTTTGTTTATAAGTTGTGCAACATAGAATGATTTCCTCACCTCTGTAGACATGTGATGATCAAAGGTTAGATTACTATCTATGTGTGTCCCTAGGTCTCTGACTACTTGGTCATCTCTAAGGGGTGTGTTGTCAATATGATAGATACTAGTGATGAATGACTTCCCAAAGGACACTATTATGCATTTCTTGGCATTTAGTTTTAGTCCATGGCTCTGACACCAGTTGTTTGTCTGTGTCAACCCCTCCTGGAGAAAATTTGTGTGAGATTCAATGGCAGCTCCTAATTAGCAATTATCTGCAAATTTAGTCAGCCAGAGACCTCTGACATTGGTCTTGACTTCTGAGAAGAAAATGCCAAAAAGGAGCAGTCCATAGACTGATCCCTGAGGGACTCCACTTGTGACTGGCCTCTTTGTAGAGGTGGACTCCCCAATTCTAACTTCCTGGGTCTTGTCTGTGAGACAGTTAGCTACCCACCGAGTGACATATGAGTTTGTACCTAACCTCTTGAGTTTGTCAACAATGCCAGAGTGGGGTATTGTGTCAAATGCCTTGGCCAGGTCAAGGTAGGCAGTGTAAACAATTTTGCCCTCATCCATTGCTTTGGTGACCTTCTCAAATAAGTCCACCAAGTTTAGTAGGCATGATCTGCCCTTGACAAAACCAAATTGGGTTGGGTCCAGTGTCTGAAGGTTTACTATATCTCTTTTTATCATCTCCATGATAATTCTTTCCATGGCTTTACATATAAGACCAGTGAGACTTATTGGTCTGTAATGGGTCCGAAGATGGTCCACCTTTGTGCAGAGAGATGACTGTTGCCTTTCTCCAGTCATGAGGCATGAAGCCTGATTGGAGGCTACAGTTAAATAGTAACTCCAGACACCCTGATAGGTCATGTTTCATGCTATTTAGAATGCATCCTGGGATAATGTCTGAGCCTATTGATGCAGTGTTCTTTGTCTTAGAGAGAGCATTAAGGACCTGTTCCCTAGTGATAATAGGGGGAGTTATATTTGATGATATTTCCTGAAGGAAGGTTGTGGGGGAGAGAGGAGTAAAGTTGGAGCTGAATTTATCAGCCAGGAGGTTTGTTATATCTTCTGGCTCAATATAGGTGGCTCCATTTACAATGAGTTCTGCACTCAATATTGTACTGCCTTTGAGGTTGCAGAGATAGCTAAAGAATGCTTTCTGTTTGTTCTTGGCCTGGGAGGCCAAACTTACCACAAATTTGGCTTTGGTTGACTTTATTTGTCCTCTACGTATATAGCATGAATCATGCAAAAAAATCTTTAAAGCAATGAAAAATGGGGAGATAGGACAATGGTGAAATGGGGGTGCAAGCAGGGGGCAAACATAGTGAAAGGCCGGTAAGTATGTGCAGGAAGGGTGTAGGAAAGAACCATGGCTATCCATTTCTTGTACAGCACCAACTGTGCACTTTAGCAGATTTTTTAGGTGAATTTGGACTGTCACCAGAGAAAGAGGATTGAGGACAACATAAGTGTGCTGTCAAACCATTTGGACCAAATTGTGTCCAGTAGACACATTTGCAAAATGGAGAGCTATGTATGGGATGATATTTTTTTGGGGGGACAGGTGCCCATTTTTTTTATAAGGTGAGAGTGGAATGCTGGGGAAGGGACACAGGTGCATGTGGGGGGGTTCAGTTGGGAAATGAGGAAGTTTTTGCAGACAGTCAAGACAGACAAGACAGCAGGCAGGGTTGGTGTGTGACACAAGAGGGGGTGAACACCTTGGTTGGGGAGGGTGTTGTGGAATCCCAGACCCATGGACATCAGACACGGTGGCAGTGTGACTCAAGTCTCCACCCAAGGGATTGTCAGCACTGTGCCTTCACTGCTTCTGTGTTAGGCAGTGGTTGATCCTGGGAATCATGATGAGGCTGCCCCACCAGGATGGGCAGTATTCTGTCCATCTTATGTAGGTGTGCACTGAGAGCTCGCTGCAGCAGCCCATGCACCATGCCTGGCAGTTCCTCATGGGTGACATAATCACCCCTCCACTTCCACTTCCAGAAGGGGGACCAACCTCAGCCTGTGAGGCAGAACAAACCAACAGCCTAGGTAGTGCAGGGGTAGCAGAGGGGGTGCCACGTTCGGGGGAGCAAAGGTAAGTGGATCACCTAGAACCAGCCTACCTTGTTGCATTGTAGTAAATTAAATATAAACACATGGTAAAAATAAACATAACCAAACAAATGTTAATATTAACATAATAGAAGATAATGATTAATCAAAAGAAATATAAAGGAATATAATGAGGAACACAATAAATAATGTAAATGAAAGTATATTAACAGCAAAGCAATATGAAATTCTACATAAGGCCAACATAAGAGGTAGTTTCAAATAATATATTAATATTAAATCATCATAATAAATATAATTAATACATTAAAGAAGAGAAGGGGAGGGGTGAGAGAGAAAAAAAAACAGTAACTTCGCATGTAATATTACTGCACAGACTACTACTATATATTTGTACATATCTAAGATTTCAGTTGTGAGTACAGCGACTGCAAATATTGTATAGATGATATTGCATGTGCATAGCTCTCAACCTTTTAGCATGGGACATTATGGACCAAATCCTACCAAATGGTGGTACAAAGGAACAACTGCAAGGAACATTTTTACATAGTGTGTTCATACATTAGTAGCAATGTGTTCTGATAATGGATTTGCCAGCAAATTGCATTCCAAGTAATGTCATGTATCTGCTAATCAAGGACCAGACATATGGGGTAGTAGTAATTACATTCTGCAAAAATCATAACAGTTGAGAGGTATGTTTGTGTAACACTAATTACAGTAGACAGCTGGTCATTTCTCATTTGGCTGCCATGGGATTAGAACCCACAAGCAGTGACTACAGGAAGAATGTGCACTTTATTATTTGAACACCTATGAACCTATGAATACAATGAATTCTCAAAACACCATCTCCTTTAAGACTTTTATTGCAACATTTTGTGTGAAATCGTACAGTTGCACACATGCTGTGTGTATCAGATTGGAAACCAAATGCTGTGACCACATGAATAATGAGTACTTTATTTGAAAACATTAGTTATCAAAGCACCATCTCCTTTTACTCTGTAATGCTTAATGTCACATTAAATCTGGCAGTTACACACATGTATGGTTGTGTAGGAACCCTGTTAACCTAACTGTGTACTCCGTTCATTTACTGAGTGCTATCTACAGCATATTTGGGGGAAAATTATCAGAACTGCAGCTTGATACTTAACCAGGGTATTGCATTACATTTATTTCTGAAATTTGCTGCTGCATTATTTATTAGTTGATATGTAACAGTTGACTGGTGTTGGAGTAGAACACGCATACAGTGAATACAGGAATAATAAACACTTATTTGAAAAGATTACTTATCAAAGCACAATCTTGTTTTAAACTTTATTGATAATGTTTCTTAAAATCTGGCATTTAGACACATGGATAGCTGTCCAGGACTTCAGTTAACTTACCCATATACCATGTTCATTGACTGAGTGGAATATACAGCATAATTTCAGACATCAGCAGAACACAGGCTTGAACCTTACTGTGGGTATTGCACTACATTTATTACTGACATTTTTTGCTGCATTCTTTATTGAGGTATATGTAACACTTGACTGGTGTGAGATTTGAATACACATGCAGTGAACACAGGAATAGTAAACACTTTATTTAAAAACATTAGTTAACAAAACACCATCAACCTTTAAAATGTATTAATTAATGTTGCCTCAACTCTGGTATGTAGACCATGGATAGCTGTTTAGGACTTCTGTTAGCTATACCATATACCCTGTTCATTTATTGAGTGCAACCTACAGCATATTTAAGACAATGAGCAGACCTGAACACTGACTCTTAATCTGGGTAGACCCCAACATTAACTGATATTTGGAAGCTGTACTACACATTACGGCATGCTTACTTGCTTTACCATTTCATGTAGGCAGTTAGACACATTAATGTCCCAAGTATGTCATACCTGACTGCTAAGACTGCAAACTCTGTAAGTAATTTATTGTATAGTTAACTACCTTATGCATTAAGTTATTAGTTTGATGTTTTCCTACTTACCACATGATTGCCTCATCCTGGCCAGGCGCCCTGCATGGGACTGGACATTGCAAGCCCTCTCTTTTGCAGCTGTGGGAAGAGAAGAAAACCATTATGCATACCAGTTTTGCACAGATTCAGCTTGTATATTTCTAAATTACTGGCAAACATACTTACATATCTGTGGGATTTGCCCAACCCTAGCTTCTTGGACCCAGGTGCTCAAGGTTCCCCTTTTGCTACACTTCAGGTCATCGTAGTAGTGATGACACTGCTCACCAGTGTGGGGGATACCAGTTGCACTGCTAAGTTCCCTGACCAACTGATCCCAGGCCTCAGACTTACACTCTGAGCCCTGGTAATTGCACTGCAGCAGCCAGGGTGCATAATTCTGAACCAGGAGTACAACAAACACTCTGGACTCCTGCATTCCCCACTTCTGTGCATGAAAGCACACTCCTTCTCCAGCAGCACCAGGCGCATTCACAGCCAAGTTAGATCTCCAACTAATGATGCGAAATTTCCACCTATTGGCCTTTAAATAGGCTGCATTCCCGCCCTTACACTTCATACTGTAACTTTAAAAAAAATATCTTTCCACCTCTTAGCATTGCACAAACTTGCACAAACCATGTGTAAGTGAAGATTAGAAATGTGCAAATGGGAATAGACCACTGACCATGCTTAAGTGTTACTTAGCAGTGCACAGCTTTTCTAAATGTAACTTTTTTTTTTATTTTAAACTAACCTAATGCTTTAATCACCTGACACATTGTTACAGCAATAAATGTAAAAGGTATGACTGCTCAGGACTCGCATCCGGGACCTACTATACTATGGTCATGACTCAACTTATTTAGCCACTAGGATGGTGAAGGGAACTTGTATATCTTCACATATACTACAAGGTGCCTGTAAGTGTAGTGCAGCTTCGCTGCATGGGTTTGCGCATTGGTAAGTACAGCAGAACTTCATACAATTGAACACATCTGGTTTCTATTTTTAGATGTCTAACAGATGTGTACTGTATATGTGAGCAACGCTAAGTATACCTACACAACGTGCTGCAGCATGGAAAGAAGCACATAAACGTAAAAATAAATAAATAATAAAATTGTAATTTCATGCAGTGCTATCTGTTGTTCACCTTTCAGTCCAGGTTAATGGACCAAAAGGTATTGTGCTGTGCTCATCAACTGTCCAGAAGTTTTCTGGACAGTCCACAAGTACGGCACAGCATCTACAGTGTTGCTTACACAGATTCAAAATCCATGTTACTGTGCTCTCCACAGCAGCGTGCCATAATTAATATGTATGACGTGCTGCGACGAGGAACTGTGGCTGTGTACATGGATACATTCCATGTAGGCTCTTCGCAGAGCCTACATAGATTTTATTGATTCCGGGGTTTGTCAATTGTCTCTGTACTGTGTTGCCTCTATTGATCAAAATGAATTTACACACACACACACACACACACACACACACACTCCTTACAAATTGCAAATTTACACTTCTATTCATAGTTCATTCAAAAAAGGATATGCATTGTGTTTCAACAGAATGTGAAAATAAACTACACAAAGAACAAGTGAACAGCTAGGACTATGCATGGGGTGGATGGCTTGACAAATATAAAATAAAATATTATTTTAAAGGCACATTCAGCTGTAGAAACAAAGACCAATATGCTTCATTAATGTTAAACATAGCTGTTGGAAGCCATTTTTTGGTTCTGGAGACCTTCTTGACTTTGTTCTTGCACCTTTCTGCAGTCCATAGTTACCATCTTCTGCTCTGTTTTCAACAGTAGCCCCTGCTTATTTTGTCTTGCCTCCCTTATACTTTCTGCTTAGTTATACTTTTGCTTGAAGGCACACTCTTTTCCTGGTACATGCACTATAAGTTGTGTGTGCCCTATATGCATGCACATCCACCTCACATTTCCTTGATTATAACTATTACATATTATTTATTTTTGTGTTGTACTCTCACTCCTACCACCAGCATGTGTGTGTGTGTGTGTGTGTGTGTATGTGTTATACAAACTATTGGGAAGGTGTAGCAAGTATACACTTCAGTATCCCCCTAGATATGGCCAAGCAGTGGAGCTGTGACTTCAGCTGTTTGAACACATGCTGAATCACATTTCTAGTTTGTACATGGGCAGAGTACTACTGTTCTACTATGCCTTGTGGGTGGAATTGTTTATACTGACTCCTATGTACAAAATAAGTATGCCGATGATATCACGTAAAAGACATTAACTGCTGCAGGTATCATGTCTGAATCTGTCTGCTATGTCACTGCAGCAGTGGTTAGTGAAAGCATTTAATCAAGGTAGATGAAAGCTGGAACATTCTAAATTGTTTTTATAACATATCCTTTCAGACAGGTTAAGAGAAAGGTCCTCATTTTTTGCAGCTAAAATCAAGATATGAGTTAATTGTCAGTGGAAGTAAGATGACTGGGGGGTTTATAAGCATTAGCAAAAATACACAGTGCACTCTTGCACTAAAGCTGAGAAGGTGCATCAAGGTAGCAAATCCCAAGAAGTTATTCCAAGATGCAATGGGCTAAAAGGCACAAAATAACTATATATTGGTATGCAAAGGAATAAGCACAGTCTAATGATTGCATAACTACATGCAAATGAAGATGGAGGAATGCAAGCCGGGATTCATCAAAGCCATGAATGAAATGGCACAGGTGCTTGCATCTCAGACAAGCAGCATGTGAAAAAAAATGTAGCACTCTGAGCAAATGTAGGCAGCAGCAGCTTACTGTGTTACTCAGCATGTGTGTATTATATGCAACACTCCCTCAGGCATGCAGTGTGGCCACACACACACACACACACACACACACACACACACAACTGAAAATGGCACAGGTAGATGATAACCTCAAACCAGTTCATAATGTACAAGTTTAAAAACATCCATGCATAGAGACATCATACAGACATTGATGGATGAGTATCCTCAGACAGCAGCTGGAGGAATGCACAGACTTCCTATACCCTTAGATACCTATTGTCTACAGGGACATTTCAGAGACAAACTGGGGACACTCTGGGCATTTTGCAGATGTCAACCTGTAGAATACTCAGGACACTCCTTAATACACTGCTTCTATATGTGGATTAGCTCATCTGCTTCCCCAAAACATCAGGAGAGAGCCATAGACATGCATGGCTTCTATAATATTGCCTACCTGCCTGAAGTGCTGATAGTGGTAGATTAAACCCATGTGGAAATAACAGCTTCAGCTGGTGTCCATGGACATTATTACATCAATTGCCAGGTGGTGTGTAATGCACAGGGGTTAGTAATCAGTATGGCCACACAACACTATGGAAGTGCCCATGATTCACACATGTGGTATACAAATTATCTGCATCACCACTTCCTGAATGTAGAAATTACAAACAGCCACCTAGTAGGTAAGTACAGGCACACAGGTGCACTTGTATAGCCACAGTCATGTACATAACAGGTACACAACATTAACACCCCAACATTCTTTTCCCCATCACCCAAAGGTGTTACAGATGGCACAGGTTACTCCCTGGAGCCCTGGCTGATGTCACCTATATAGAAACCACAAAACATGGGAAAATGGCAGCATATTGCCAATGCACAAACTAAAAATGCGATTGAGCATGTGTTTGACTTAGTGAAGTCACAGTTCCAGTGCTTGGATACATATGTTGGGGGTAGGGGCACTGCAGTATATACCTGCTACAACATGTCAGATAGTTTAATAATTTCTGGTTAGCTGGGTAAAGGTAAAAAAAATATCATGATATAGGCTACAAGGTCATAGAGTAGACATTCAAGCCAAGCCAAGTATCTAAAGACTTCTTGAATGTTTGTTTGTCTTTCGGCTTTTTCCCAGTTAGGGGTCACCACAGCGGAACTCCGGTCCGCTAATGATTGGCAGTTGTTTTTTATGGTGTCGAGTTGCCAGCATGACGCCCAACCTTCAACAAAGGCACGCCCATTCAACGCATGTCTTTCGAATGCCCACTCGACCGCGGGGAGGATATGCAGACTCCACACAGAAGGCACTCCCAACCCAAGCCGAGAATCAAACGGGAGAACCTCTTGCTGTGAGGCAACAATGCTACCGCTGCACCACCAAAAGACTTCTTGAATAATTCTAGTTAATTACATTCCCTTACATGTAATAGTCTGTTCCATGATCTCACAATATTTTGGGTGATACATGCTGTATAACACATAAGTGTAAGCAGGCTGGCCAGGCAGTGTCCCCTCAACCCTCAAGCAGTTCAGCAGCAGGAACTGTAATGCCCATCTTGACATCCAACAGCAGTGACTCAGATATCAGCAGACCATCAGCAGCAGCCACACCACGCCCCTCCAGAAGGCATTGTGCAATGTATATGGCAGAGCAGGCAAACTGGGAACATCTATTTTACCTCTATGGATCCTGATATGTACACAGTAGCAGAACAGTGTGACACAGAAAAACACAAGGCATGCAGTTTTATCTAACATCTATGCTAGGCAGTATACGGTCTAGTCACACTGTACATTAAACACCCCCCACACAAAAACATACATACATACAAATATTTCAAGCATGGGCATTAATGCTCTTCTAGCTTGCCAATATACCAAAACACTTGTTCCCATAATAAGTGCCCAGGCTGTTCTTAAAAATATCTAAACTAGTACTTGCTTTAATGTAATTAGGTAGTCTATCCAAATAGCTGAGTGATGAGACTCACTGTCATCATTGCTGTCACAGGTGTTCAAGACCACATGGTAGTCTATATTATAAGGGGTGGGCTACCACAAGTGACCATAGGCAGAGATAAGAGTCACTGGGAAGGGATCTCCTTAGTATGGGGTGGTGGTAACACTACAGGACTGTTTAGTTTGGTGACTGCAATTGAGAGTATGTTGTGGGATAAACACTATAGGACCCTAAACCATGGTCCCAGCACTATGAAGGCTGTGCAGATCTAGTCAGTCTCTTGGATGCAGATTGGGAGTAGGAGAATCAGAGGAATAGGATTAGTATTATGTGCATACACCAACAGGCCCTCCCTGAGTCAGCATGCATTATGGATGACCCTATTGCCCTGGGGATGACAGCGGTCCAACTGCAGCAGATGTGGATTATGTACTTTGCAGTGATCATCCTAAACATGAGTATGCACATATGCCATGGCCATGGGCCAAACCAGAGTGCAAGGGTATTGATGGCAGCACTATCTAATTTTTTTTGGAGGTGGCCATAGTAGCCATGTGGCCCACCATCGAGCTCACAAAGCCAATAATAATAATAATAGTGTGTCCATACTCCATTTCCACTTCTGCATGTGTAGCAACAGACTGTGCATGGATTACAGCCTTGCACATCCATTGGATGAAGCCAAGTGTTACATGAACACAGGTCAGGGGCTGGCTGGGACAATGGTCAATGTTGTATCATACTACTAGCCTGCTTGAAGGGGGGGTATGGGAATGTTAGAAGTAGTGCGTCCCACCCCAGGAGTATCCATGTCATATGCCTTGGTGGTAGGTAACAGATTAGACACACCTTATTCTGGCACCTAACCTTTCCAAATATGAATAGACAGACCTTTGGGTACACTGTTCTGTCTCACGTATGAAGTTTCATTCTACCCACGCCTAGCTCCTTATAATGCAGCTATCTGCCTAATCCTATTGTCCGTGCACATTTTTTAAATTTATGGCTAGTGCTACAGAGTTGTCTACTTAATGCTGCATTAACTTTGCCCGGGTTCATGCACAGTACTACCCTCTACAGTTTATTTCATGAAATGCCCTACACTGACTGCTCAAATAACTCCAGCTTTACTCCGTAGCATATTGCCTACTCCGTGTTGATCTCTGCCTAACATATAAAGCTATGTCAAACGCAGAGCTGTTGGACATGCTACACCTAAAGAAATCCCAATCCCTCCGAGCTACACACTGTAGGGACCTAAACCTTGTCACCACAATAAACAGGACATGCTGGCGGGATAGATTCCTGTCACAGAGACTTTCCATATTCTGGAACAAGCTACTCATCTATGTCAAGCAAAGTTCCTCATTAGCACTCTTCAAGAAAAATCTTGATGAGTGGATGGGAAATAGGAAATACACCCCGGGGATCACTTCTGTGTCTCTGCTCGACAGTGGCACAGGAAAGTAACTTTCTTGGGTGGCGTAAGCCAGGGAACCTTGTTGGCTAGGCTTACGTAGGCCCTTGAGCCGATAGCCTAGTGCCTACCTATGAACATATAAATAGTGACTTTTCTAAGGTGAAAGGCTAAACTGTAAAAAAAAAAAACATGCAGAAATAATCTAGATATTCTCATTTTGTAGACTCAAACCATCGAAGTGCATGTCATTAATGTTTCCTCACACAGACACACATTGGTTTAGCACGTCTCATTTTTATGTGTCTCTTAAATCTGGCTTGCCTGTTTTCAATGGTAGAATGATTTTCCACCTAAGTAAATAAATCTGCTTAAATAGTAAGTAGATTAATGACAGTTGCTGGTAAGTTAGACCTACCTTCCAGCAGCCTTTTCAAGACTGCGCTCAAATTGCACTTAAATTTGTACTAGCTTTGTCCTTGTCCTAACCTAGACTCTTAACCCAACTATACTACCACCACTACTAACCACAGTCATAATTAGCTAGTCTTTACATACTTTAAAATCTTGTCTGACAGCTTTGTTACTAATATTATAAACAACAAGAAACTATCTTAACTTGCAACATTTACTGTATACACTGTTGATAATCAATATCTTGTTATTGTATACAAACCGTATTGTTGTTTACTATTGCTGCAACTTTGTATCTCTATTTATCATGTACATGATGTGGATCTTTTCTCCCAGGCATCCGCTGAAAAAGGACCTGCGTCCAGTTAGAATTTCCCGGTAAACAAATGTAAATAAATAAATAAGTTAGTTTCCAGCAGTTTTACCACATAGAGGGTTTATCGGAGCATGGCCATAGTCTTTCCCAAAACTGGCTGTGCCTGTCAGCCGTTTCCATCAACCAGCCAACCTTTCTTTAAGCACATGGTTCTTACTAAAAGTTGACTTCTTGTAGGACGCCATATAAAATATTGTTTAAACGTTTAACACAAGAGGAAGTGCAGGGAGGATGATTCACCATACATGGATACATAACCCTATAGCTCTCACTATTGCAGTCATTTTTGGAGAGCCATAATGAACTGACTTGGTTCATCATTACGAACCGGGATTTACATCGGATTATTGTATGACCATAAATGCGTAATATTTACTAACAGGCTAATCCTCTTCTTATCTTTAGTATCTGTTTAACTATTTAAACTGCTAAACGTTTGCTAATACTTCTGTACTCTAATTTGGAATTAATCTGTTTTAAACCGTACCACCATTGTTTTGTACAAAGTCAAGTGTTTACTTGCTTTGTGCCTGGCCTAAGTAGTATGTGAAAAAGGTCCTTAGATAAATTCACCTGACACGTTCCCAAATATAAACAAACTAGTATGTTGTCACTTGTTAGTGGCTAAACGTCATTACGTCAAAGGCGAATAACAGTTGTAAAAGTGTTGCGTATTTTTTTAATCTGGTAAAATGCAGAGAAAGAACATTGTATACAAGAGTAATTTTATATTGCCGGAAAAGGTAAGTCTAATGTCCATGCCACGACGTGCATGTTTATACAGAATTAACGCCCCTTATTCCGACACCTAACCTTAACAAATACCCTTCAATGTATTTCATGTTAATTTCGTAGTGTCCCCCGACTCTCAATACCTGTTAGATAGTGGGACTTTGATAACTATGCTTAGACTATTCTTGTTCTTCTTTGCTTCACTGAGTGCCCCCCCCCAATATGTTTCGGAACCACAGGAGTAATACCCCCTCTTCCCTTCATATGACTTTTTGATTTAAAGTTCTGTGATTTTATTGCAGAGAACGAGATAATGATACTCTGCTCTGGTGCGTCCTACAGCCAGTCCTTACTGAGAATGTAAGTCAGTACTTTGCAAAACACTTTAGGATGCAGGAAACTGTTTTAAAGGGATCCAGGTGTGTTTCTCCGTATTTTACTATAACAGGGCAACGATAAACAAACGATAGTGGAGTGTTTGTCAGAAAACTACTTCATTTATTACCCCGATATCCTAAATTTAAAGCTCGTTTCTAAACGTTAAAATGTTTATGATTTTATATTTCTAAGTAAAGAAAATGTGTAAAATGTGCCAGATCTGCAGTTATTTCGGTCTGCGGTAACACATCGCACATCTGATGTATTTCAAGTAATTATACAGCATTTATGTTTCCAATGTCATGACAGGAGACTATTAACTAATATTAAACTTACAGTAAATATTTTAGATCCGGTGGAGATCAATTAGTTTAGCCCACACTTGGTTGTTCACATTTTTCCCCAAAATGTATAATGCCTCTATATAGTCCTTGCAATTCTTACACGCCAACATTAATTTAAATGCCACAGTCTTCGCTTTGTGGATCAGCACTCCATACCTATTTCTCCACAGTTATAAAATGCTTTCATAGCTGAACTCGCAGCTGCAATAGTCTTGCAAAAATCCCTGCTGAGAAATGCATATAATAGGAAAAACAGATCGGTTAGACAGCAGTGTAATTAATGCCAGAAAGGGTTGAGGCCGGTTTCATAGTTTGTCTTTTGAGCATATGAAGAAGAGACCTGGTGAAAAATGACGCATGCTTTTGCATTTCAGAAAGCTGGCAACTGGCAGAGCCCCTTTTTTACATCCCACTTCTAGACAAAAGGGTCGGCCGGACTAGCTAGGTTGTAATGAGTTCTAGGTCCCCTGCACATTAAGGGCATCATGGAAACATATTGTATCGAAATGGTTGAGAGAAGAGGACTGGGATGAAAGAGAATGGGTGCTTTGATCAGCTCCCTGGGGTCCAGAGTGCGCACAGACTGGCTGCAAGAAGTTATTCAGCTCTGGCGAGACACACTTACAACCGCAAAGAAAGACATTTGCATATTTGTAATTTATCACATTCTCTGGAACATTAAGGTACATAAACGTAGATGACTAAAAGAACCAAACAGAGAAAGAAAGTAAGAAAAAAAAATAATTTTGACTACAAGTGAAAACATATGTATCATATCACTATGTGGTCTTCCCAGTTTTTGAAATAATGCTTTACAGAAAATGAACACTGTGAAACAAGAAGTGCAAATGTTTCATTTAATGCTAATAACCAGTAAGGCAATGCAGCCTGCAATGCTCTGCAAGTAGAGAAATTTAATTTGTAGCACTGAACAAGCATAACTAAAATGTTGCAAAATACACATTCCAGGACACTACTGTTTCACGAAACTTCACTGGGCCACTTAGGGCCAAACCCGTAAAGAAATGACTGGTTCATCAGAAGAGGTAACTTCCTATCCAGATTTTTTTTCTGGGAAACGATGGAAAGCATAACACAGACGCATTGTTCATTACTTTTAAACACTTCCAAGTTAAACAGCAAACAAGAATCATCAACTTGACCTTGGAGTAAAAAGGCTGTGTGCCTCCAGATAATCTATCAAGCATCCCCCAAGTGACAATGATGTATTTCAAAGTTTTGTCCGATGAAAAGATTAATAAATTCACTGCTGGATAGTGAGAGGTTTTTTACAACAGTCATGCTGTTGAAAGTGCATCTCTGTCTTGCTGTATACAGACCCTCTGTGACAGCCCTGTAAGAAATGAAACACTAAATCAGCACTGTAATATTTCTTTAGGGGCACGAAAAAGCTGTGAACAATACTTCCCATATTAAACGCAATATTTCTTGACTTTGGCAGCAAACAAAAGTCATAGCACGACGCCTTTATGGCTAATTCAGTGAAAGGCCTGTCTCTGGTTCCCCTGCAGAAAGGTCACTGTCGTTGTGTTTGGTCCACCGAGGGGGTGTTTTCACAGGAAAAACGGGGCCAGCTGTCCCTGTCATCCTCTCGCCATTGGAGAGCGCAACTTGTGAAATGTATGTGCATTTTACACCTGCAAAACGTACTGATTATTGTAGTTATAAGAAATTTTTGATAAATCAATTCAGGCAGTTGCTAAAAATAGCACTGGAAACTGTTGTGGAAAGTCTGAGCTGGCAGAGACCATCAGCTAATAAATCCCTCGGTTACCAAAGCCACATAATTCATTCATTCCATTAAAGAAACTGACAAACGTAAAAAGTATATGAATCTTCACAATATAGCAACTGCATTAACAGTAAAATATGTACATTTTGCTGAGCTATTCTGAGTGGCCCCTAAAATGTAAACGAGTGTCCATCAACTGCAGATGCGTTAACCAAACACAACTTGGAAAAGGCTGATTGGCTTATCTTGTGCCACAACACAATCATAAATGACCTGCTCATTCCACCTTAATGGCTGCCGTATAAGGAGGGTATAATAAGATTGTAGTTCGTCTCAGTTATTTAAAATACTGCAACATACATCCATAAATGGGTACTGGAATAGAAATGTGTATACAAATCGGGTAATGTTGTAGCTTTCCTGACTTTTAACTTGAAAAAGTGTGCAAAACAGTGAAGACATTGTTCTTGTAAGTTATTCTGAGAAACGCGGCTGTCTGCCTTTAATATTTCTGGCCAAAACTCAGCTATAAAAAAACGAACGTACGAGACAACTATGCTGTCTGTTAAACTGTTTGTCTTCTTAGCATGCACCATCATACTTGCGCGCTGTACATGCATAGTTGGCAACTTATATTTCATTGTATTGACTTTATAATTTACAAAACAGCATACATTCGATAGTGCCAGGAACTATTCATGGGATATCGTGGAAAAATTAAAAGTGCACCATAAAACCTACTAGACCTTGCATGCTGTACCATCAACATTTTTATTTGGGCATGATCTAGGTATCCAAGTGCTGCAAGTTAGAAAGCTGTGTTGTTAAATCCAAAATATAATGCTGTTTGAAGTCTATGCCGATTGTTATGCGATTTTTTTTTCATTTGAAGAACATCTGTGGCTTGGAAACGTGCTGCAGCCTGGCTCTGGCGATAGCTGGATGGCGTCGG